>NW_008656704.1:19195-64407 GCF_000695815.1 Acanthisitta chloris | reverse complement strand
GGCCCAGAACTGAGCACAGGATTCAAAATGTAGGATGGGAATTGGAGATGGGGATTGGGAATGGAGGTTGGGGTTGGAGATGGAAATTGGGGACGGGAATGGGGATGGAGATGTCAGCAACCAAGGAAGCCCTCAGGCATCACGTGGTTCTCACCGTGGAACTCCAATCCCATCCACCACCGTGTGCCCAGGCAGTGCCCCGCTGCAGGATGCAGGGTGATTTGAATCCCTTTCTCCACTGTGATTTTCCCATGTTGTGGAGTGTGGCTGATGGCCACAGCAGGAGTGTGCGCAGCGGGTGACAGCAGAGATGTGTGCAAGGCATAGAGGCATAAATCTTTCAGCCTCCCTGCAGCCACCAGGCAGGGCAGTGAGGTGACCGCGCTGTGTCAGCCCAGGGTCAGAGGAGACTCATTGCCTGCAGAGTTCAGGTCTCTCCATGGCATTGGGCTCCTGGACACAGTGTTACACAGGACTTGGTTTACCTCCTTGGCCTGCTTAGAGAAGGAACTTCCAAAAAATAGCCCTTTCCAGAAGTTGTGGCACATCCCATTGTTTGAATTGGTCACGTGAAGGATTTAGATGTATCCCTGAGTCTCTGGGATGGGTGTGCTGAGTGAAGACAAGCAAACGTGAGCCCTGTATGAAAGGTGAAATAGCAAGTATACAACCTGCAGTGAGTGTTATAAACTAAGTCGTTCCCTCTTAGTATCAGGGATTCTTTTTTAAGTCATTCCATTGGGTGCAGCTTTCCGGCCAGACACGATTTCCTGGACAGAGCCACTTCCTGTTGTTCTGATTCACTGATTCACCAAGTGAGCTGATTCACTGCAACTGATAAAGCTAATATGTTTCTGAGTAGGTTTCTCTACTGCTTGACACGTGCAAAAAGGTGGTTTTGAAATCCCTGGACGTGGTATGGACATTCCAAGTGCTACGTCATTCATCAGCTGATTTAACTTACAGATCACTACAAACAGGATGGTACGGCAGTTGCCCCTTAGAGGCCAAAACAGAGCAGAGAGGAACTGCTAGCAAAAAAAGGAGGCAACAGATAGCATAATAAAGAAAGATTCATTAACAGCCAACTAGAAAATGGTAAAACTCTGTTTATTTTAGTACCCTGTGCATCCCTGTAGTCAATGAACAGCATGGTAATGGTATTTGTGGAGAGATTGCTCAAGCTCTTTGAAGAGAATAAGAGAAACTAGGAAAAGAAGTGGAGGGAAAAGTAAGTGGCATAAAAATCCAGAGCCACACAAGTAGAAGAAGAAATGGATTCCCTACTGAATTTATCACTGAGCATGGGGAAGGGTTTGTTTTAATCCAAAAAGTATTCAGCAGTGATGCATAGAACAAGAGAACACAGAATTTAAAGTCCAAAGTGTTTAGGCTTCCAGTGCTTCCTCAGTTTTCAGCATAGAGTTTTTCTTCCAAATGTTCTCTGCTCCAGCAAAGCAGCAGCTTCACTTGTCAGTCAGGAGAGCAGGGCATAGAAATCAAGTTACAGTAAGTACACTGTGCTTAAAATAGAATGCCTTTTGCTCCAGAATCTCAAGATGAAGCAATAAATTAAGGGTCCTTTCACAACCTTCTGTGTACACAGAGGTAGCAATATTATAATTTCTTTTTTCCCTGAAAGGAAGTTCAAGAAGCTTGGAAGCATTTTTTAAAAAGGGATTTTTTACACAATTTCTGACTCGCTGTGAAGACTACCTTAGTATAGTCCAACTCAAATGGTCTCTAAAAGATTTACATGTCTTTTTTTCTTCCTCCCCTTTCTACATTTGTGAGGCTGTTTTCAAAGAGGGCAAAGTGCTGGCACTGCCTGTGACCTGTCAGTGCCCATGGGTAACTACAGTATCTGTGTTGAGCTCCACGTACAGAGTGGGTCTGTATTTAATAACTGTAACATTGACATGCCAAATGCCCTTCCTGGGCAACAAGAGCAAGCCAAGAGGAGACAACATGTTTTCCTCTGGCTTCCTTAAAAATAAACCCCTTATTTTGATTAACTTTGGTTTGTCTCTGCATGTGTATCAGTGTGTTTACAGGCTTGGGTTTGCCTTGTGTGAGTCAAACTGAACACCAAGGCAGAGCTTCCAAAAACACTGAATTCCTGCTAGATATGGCAAAGTGTGCACGAAAAAACCCCACCTTACTAAGGGTTCTCCTGAAGTATAACCTCAGCATGTAGCAGTTGATTGAGGCTGTACACAGCAAACAGATCCTATGGATAATGCACCTAGCTGAAGACTTTAAACTGCTTTCACCTGTTATGAGACATCAGGGAGCACAACCATAAGCTACTACTAGTTTCACTGAACTTTTGTGTTTTGCTGTTACTTTATCTCATATGACCAAGTTCTGTTTGCTGCCCCCTGGTACTCCTAGGCCTCTTTCAGGTTCACTAATTACCTGGAAATTCCATGAGACTTTGGAGACATTTCTTCCTGGGAGCATTGTGCCACATCTTCTGCAGCATGTTGTTCTGCTGCTTCTATCGCCTGTTGTTGTCTTCAGTGCATCTTTATTCCCCATGTCTGGTATTACCTGCAGATTTCATTAGCATTTTCTTAACTCTCTGGGTTTGGCCACTATTTCCTCTATCAAACCTCATCTCTGGAGAATCCCGTTAGGCAAATCGAAACTTTACCTTTTATTATACTCTATAAGGTTCTGCAGCCTGTTTTCTATCTTCTAGAAATCTCTTTCCCCATCCTGTCATTCCTCTCAAAGTCAATCAATTTTTAATCCAGAGGCTTGGCTGCTCCGTGCAGTCAGTGAGAGTAGGAATTTATAGCACACTAATGCCCACTCACCTCCGTTCCACCCACAGCCTGACGCCCAGAGCTTCCTGCGGCGCCGTGCGTCTCCAGCCTGAGCACAGCCAATGGCCAGCATGGCTGGGGGGGGAATTAGGGGCATCTGAGCAGAACCCTTACCGTTCACCAGAGAAAAGGAGCTTAGTCCAGCTCAGGTTTAACACTGCTGGCATCTGGTAGAAATTAAAGGAGCTAATTCCATCGTTGGAGAGCCTACAGAAGCTGAGGTTTGTGTTGGCTTCCAGGCTATTTGTGGGGGGTGTATTAAGGCTGAGGAGGCAGATAGGCATAAGACTGAAGCTGTAAACATCGTTGCATACAAGGTGCAAGTGGCTGTGCATATCCTCTTTGGCTTGGTGGTGAGCACAGACTTACAGTAACTGCACCTTTCAGTGCTTCCTATGACAGACTGATAGCACTTTAAATGAGGACCATGTGCTCAAATGCTTCAACTTGTGTGCATTAACTCAAACTGCCCCTTCTCCCACAGCCTCTGTGCTCCAGGATAGGTGAAGGGACTCGCAACTCACTGGTGAGATACAGAACAAACAGAAATTACTAATCCTTTCTGAAATTTTCTTAGTTGATGTGTTGCTTTCTTTCATACGTAGGTGTGAATGAACATGCAGGGCAGAACTGATTTTGGCAGAAGCAGGGTGAGCTGCAGATGGATGGGGTGGGTTGTCCGGGATTCCTGGGAATGCAGAATTGCTTCCCTGTGCAGATGGCAGTAGGGAAGAAATCACAAAGATAAAAAAGAGGCAGAGAAGAAACAGGACTCATCTCAGAACAAGAGTCACAGAACAATGTGAGAAGATGCATTCAGATCCCAAAAGTGAAAGAAGTGGCAATTCAACTGCAAAAACACCAGTTCAGCCATGGCAGTTCACAGTGACACATTCTTTAATTACTGCATACTTGGTGACTGCTGAAGGTTTGCAAGTGCACTGACACAAAATAAACATCTTGTAATATCCTGCTGCTCTAAGGAGACCTTTATCTTTATAAGCCATGACTGGACATCAATCATTAGCCAGAGAGCACATAACCTGTCTTGTCTGTAGAGCCAGAGTGAGAACTGGTGAATAAATGACAGAGCAATAGGACTTGACAACCTGGCCACAATGTGTCTCACATGCTTCAGTCTGCTGGAGACTTATGGCCAATCACCCCCCACACTCCTGAAACACTTGTAGGTTGATGACCCTGGAGTTGGAGAAGGAATGGAGCCATTCTACCTCATCTGAGGCATTTCTGCCTCACACAGGGAACTTGCTGGTGCTGTTGTCTGAATCCCTGTTCTGCTGTGACACCTGCAAGAGCTCCATGGATTGCTGAGGAAAGGGTTGAATGCAGAATGATGAAATCTATAACATTTGGCATTTATAACATGTAAATACTGAAAACATACACATACAAAATCGCAGGTATCTGCAGCGTTTGTCCTCACTCACATTCTGTGCCACGTGTGAGCTCATTGGGTTAGGGAACTGCTGAGACTTCTTCACCCAATGTGGTGGCCACAAGTTTCTGCTTTATCATATGTGAAAGTTAAGATATGTGGTAAGATGAGACAGAAAAAAACCCATTAAAAATAGTAAACAAGAACTTAATAGATGTTAAACACTTCATATTTATTGTACATTAAATAAAACAGTTTCAGTGAAGTTGAGAGACCGACAGGTCTGACTTAGGAAATCAAAACTTCTATAGGAAGATATGTTCAGCTTAAATGATCATTAAGTACATATGCATTAGTTACATTATAGTAATACCTCATTCTGTTAAACGATTCTCGGGTGCATAGGATACATTATCAGAGGTATGTGTTCCAGGGTCTCATTGCACAGCTACTGGGAAAGATATGCCTTGTACCACGGAGTACAGACTCTGACTGCCTCCTCCTGTGGATCACACAGCTTCTTCTCTCTCCTCATTACAAATCAGAACACAATCTCAAACAGAAAATAAAGCCGAACATTCCAAAATGTGTGTTGTCTTCAGTTCATTTCATTTCAACCCCAAAGCAATCCATGCGTATTCTTTCTTTTCAGTAAGAGCAGGGAGGGAAAACAAGAGAACAATGAAGAAACAAAGATAAAAATAGGAAAAAAATAATGAAACTCCCAACTACACGTTGTTCTGCCATTGCAAGAACTAAAATGGTGTCACTTTGCTACCAACTTGCAGTGCAGTGGGAGGAAACACTGGACGGACTCTCACTTCCCCTCAGTTTTGTCTGCCTGTACTTCGCGCATGTAGGAGTCAATGACATGCGGAGGCACTCCATCCATCAACAGCTTGAAGAACGAAAGCCCACCTACAAACAAGACAGAAGATCATCCTCAGGCTGGAGATCCCTGGAGCAACAGCTTTGCACCTTTCTTTTCGGGCCTAAGTGACAACTTTTAGTCAGTCCCTACTGCATATGGGAGATGTGGTAGAATTCAACCCTGTTCACAAGTCCAGCACAACAATTAGCCGTTCTATGATCTCTCTACCACACAGGCCTTTCCTCTTGCTCAGGGTGAATTTCATTTCGAGCATGTCATGTCATTTTTCTCACCCCATGCAATAGTCTATGAGAAGCTTCACTCCAAACAACTCTCCTGGTTTTCCATCAGGCCTGGTGGAGTTTGGTCACAGATGGAAGTCAACGCAGGGGGAACAATGTGGAAAACACCTGGCTGTGACGAGTTGTGGAAAACATGCAGAGACATTTGACTGATTATAGTTCTGAGTCTTACAGTACCCTATAAGTGTTTAGCAAAATATTTACCATGTTGCTTGAAAATAACAAGTGAGAGGACATAAGTGAAAGAATTGTGTGAAAAGAGCTGGGATTTCAGATACAGGTGCCTTTAGTTTCCAGAGAGAGATGGTGAAAGCTGAAACTTTGATCTGCTGGGGAAGTCTGAAGAATCATTTCAGATTTACTTTTGAGTTCACTTTTGAATTTTGCTTCTTGTTGGGTGGGGTTGTTCAGCCTGGAGCAGAGAAGGCTTCAGGGAGACTTTAGAGCATTCCAGTGCCTCAAGGGACCCTACAAGAGAGCTGGAGAGGGACTTTTTACAGGGGCATGGAGTGACAGGGTAAGGAGTGATGATTTCCAACTGATAGAGGATAGATTTAGATTAGATTCTATACTGTGAGGGTGGTGAGGCCCTGGCACAGGTTGCCCAGAGAACTTGTGTATGTCCCATGCCACCAAAATAAGTCATGGAATCAAAACACTTGGGTATTTCTGTAAATTTCATTGACATCAAATTATATTTAGAAGAAACAGTGGGGAAAAAGATAAACATTTTGCTAAAAACTTTAGAATCTGCCCTTTTTCCAGACAAAGGATGTAATTTGCTTTAAGAAATGAGTTTGATTGTTTAGCTTTTTTTGTTGACTCCAATTGCTTTAAGGAAAAGACCATTCCTATTCCCCTTAAAAATCTGCAGGAATGTTGTGTTCTGCAAGTGCCAAAAGCACCCACTGGTCACTGCACTTACCTTCTGAGCCTTTTCTGGAACACACCACAAGCTTTAAAGCAAAAGTCTATGGCCAGGATGAAGGGAACACTGTCTCTGAAGGCTCCAACTAAATGCAGCTGAGCTGATACTTACACACAGCATTTATCCCAAGCACTGATTTCTAAGAACTTAGAACCTTTTTTACACAAGGATTATCCAACTGAAGTGCTATTAGTGGCTGTGCTGGCTCAGTGAAACCATTGCTGTGGCTGTTTGCTCCCAGCCTTAGGCAGATGCACACTACAGACAAAAAGAAACATGCTTTGGGGCATTCCTTCAGCGCACGGAGTGCAGGTTGTGGCACAATCATTTGCTTTTAAATGGAATTAACTGTGGAATAAACATTTTGTTTCCGTAGAGGTCTATTCCTATAGAAAAACATAACTGGCTGTAAATGCAAAATGCTGTTTAGTTACTTGCACCGTGTCCATGCTAACGCATCATGCCAATTTATGCACTGTTAATCCTGTTGAAACTGCACCATCGGAAGGGAGTGGGATGTACTAACAACTACTGCAACAAGCAACTACTGTAAAAACCTGAATTTCTATGCATTAAAACTGTCATGCTGCTAATCCTCCAAACCCATTTTCATTAAGTGCATAATGAAAATCATGCCATACGAGGCAGACGTGGTATGACTTGTCAACAGACATAAGCTTCATATGCAAGGACCATATGAAAGCTTACCTTGGATGGCAATCTACATTCAAAAATCCTTACTGTGTAACTAAGGGAGAGAGAGAAAGAGAAGTAACAATTTAATTGCAAACACAGAAGTAGAGAGAAAACGTTGAGTGAAATTATTATTACAATTATGTCAAAGTGATGTTTTAATCCTTAGTCATGTGAAATACGTAGGAAGAGAAGCACATGGAGAGTGAAAGGGATCCAGTTCCACTTCAAAACTGTCATTAATATGTAAAAGTTGTATTAATCAGTCCAAGTAACTATATAAAACCTGTAATTAGTCTAAAGTACAGATTGGAACCAAAGTATGTAAATGAAATCTATGATGAAAGTTTCCAGTTGTAGCTTCCAAGAAGCTAACATATATATATATACTGTTTTCCACCAGGGGAAAAAAAAAGCACACACAGAACACTGAGGCATATATATATATGTTGGAACTCTGTAAGGCAAAATAATCAAGTAGAGACTGACCACATACCTGTGCTCTAGAGTGTGTGCCTGGTCACACAGCCACACTCACACCACTTACAGCCTGCAATGTGCTCTGGGGAGCCCTGACCTCTAACTAAGCATCCTGACCCTATAGAACACCCATATATACATACATCTGTATGTGTATGTAAATCCCTCAACTTCCTACCTACTGCAGCCTCTTAAGCAAAATACCCTAACAATTCAGAAAACACAGGACCATTCTCTAGCCTGATTTCTTACCAGGGTCTAGGTTTCAAAGGTGAATTTGCATGCATCACACCCTGTAGACTGTTCTCTGGGTACTGCTGTCACTCTAGGGCTGCACTGTCCATATCCCAAATTTGGGCAAGGCTGCAGGAAAACACATTTCTATGGAAAGAGTCAGATTCTCCAAACTAATCTTGAATGTGAGCTAAGTTCTAGAGGCAATGGAGCAAGTGAAGTAAAATTATCTGCTTGCAAGTCATGGAATCAAGATTTCGCCCTTAGGTTTAGAAGGTTAAGCTCAGGCATGGACACTAATCTGTAAGCAAAGGTTAATCTGTAATAAAAAATGACTTCAAAGTGCAGCAATGACTTTAGGATGCTTCTGTCCTTCCAGTAATTCTACAAACTAACTGGGAGCTGGTTTTTTTGAGATGCAAATTTCTATCTCCTGCATAGGTCTAAGTGTTGTGGCCAAAGGTATTCACAGCCATCAAACTTCATGGGTACAGGTAGTTCTGTGAAATATGCCTAAACCCACAGTAATTCTGATGTTAAATACCCTTATTCTTGATTGATTTGGCCTTCTTTGCTCATGTGACATAGACAATGTATGCCATGAGACACTAGCTAGTTTAATCTAAACCAGCAGGGAAATACACACTTTGCATGCAGAAAATGCGTTTGCATGTGGAAAAAGAGGAAGGGAATGAAATGGAATGTCCAGAGGAGTATGTGCATTATAGACCTGGTTATTCCCCGCCAAGCTGATTGGTTCTCCTGGGTTAATTACTCCATGATAGATCACTGCAGAATTAGAATATTTACAGTGGTATTTATTTGCATTTGAAATTCTTCCCACTTGATCTTAAAACCCTTTTAAATAATATTTCTTGTATAGCAGTTTTGCTACCACCAACCTGTCAGTGATCCCCAGTCTTGATTTCACTGTTAGAAGTCCTCGAAAGTCATTTTTTTGCATGATAAAAGAAATTTTATGTAATTCTTTTCATTGGCCTGATAGGCTGGTAAGGAATCAGATCCTGAGCACTAGTGGTGGGAGATTTAGGGCCATACTTAGGGATCTACCTCAAGGAACTCCAAAGACATATATGTTCTTTTCTGTAGTAAGATGAGCATGAAACATGTAACAAGAGATTCTGTTTATGCATTACCTTCCAAGATAGATGAGCTAGTGTTATTGCCCTTTATGCATTACCTTCCAAGATAGATGAGGTAGTGTTATTGCTGCAGGGATAGGATAAGGGGCAATGGGCACAAATTGAAGGAGGGAAAATTAGGTTAGATCTTAGGCAGAAGTTTTTCCTGTGAGGGTGGTGAGACACTGGCACAGGTTGCCCAGGGAGGCTGTGGCTGCCCCAACCCTGGCAGTGTTCAAAGTCAGGTTGGATGAAGCCTTGAGCAACCTGTTCTGGTGGGAGGTGTCCCTGCCCAGAGCAGGGGATTGGGGCTGGATGATTTCTAAGGTCCATTCCAATCCCTAAAATTCTATGATTCTCTTCTCTAAGATCTCTGACATGACCTTTTACAGCACACTCGTGTGTACAGAAAGAGCCACTGTAGGCGCAGCTGTGCCAAGCAGCTCATGGAAATGCCATGTCTAAGTTCACTCAGCAAAACTTACAACTGAAGAGCACAGAACTGTCTCTCTGAAATAGCACCAGATGTTTTATGGACAGAGTAAGTTTTAATCATTGTAATTGTTGTGCTTAAAAGTATTACAAAACCTTTTCAGGAAATGAGCTTCAAATTTAGCAACAACTGGGGGGGTTAATTTTACACCTATAATAATGCAAGCACATGGCTAAAAATTGAGACAATTGTAGGAGGTTTTCAAGGTGAGATTAGATGTGGCACTTAGTGCCATAGTCTAGTAACCATGGTAGGGTTGGGCTTGATGATCTTGGAGGTCTTTTCCAACCCAGTTGAGACTATGACTATTTATAGCTGGAGTATTCCTAGCTTGTTGGTTGTCGAAATGTTATGCAGAGTCAGAAGTCCTGGGCCGCTCTGTGACATTCCTGGGGCTGAGCAGATATATGCATGATAACTTTCAGACCTCCAGTACATCAGAGATAGATGGCTAAAAGTCATTCTAGCCAACAGAAGGAGAAATCACTTTCTACAGTATCTACTGTGGCATGGCATGGCATGGAGCTCTTTAGCACAACACTATAGCACCATGGCCCATATGTTCACCACACAGGCAGCATAGCCTTGAGCCTATGAGGCTTTTTCAGGCAACATTCAACTGTATCTCATCCTCTTACAAATCCAGACCTTGATTGTTACTTGCTGGAATAAAACTGAGCCAGTTAAAGCTATACACAGGAAAACACACACACTGCAACTCATTTCCAGTGAGTCGGAAATCCGAGGGTCTCTGGTGTGCATCAGTGTGATGAGCAGTCATCTGGAGAGCTCTCCTAAAGGAACAAACAGGCTAGGAAACTTAAGAGGATGTTAATTCAACATGTAAGTCAATAGAAGAGAGAAATGAGATGTACCTATGGTTTTGTATTCTGCCTGTTTCATAGTATTTTGCTGTATTTGCTTAGAACAAACCCTGAGCCTACCCTGGTTTGCTACACCTCAGCTACTGTGTTCTCTAATCCTATTCCCTTTGAACCATGAGTCATGTTCAGAGTGTCAGTACTGAACCATTACAACAGCTGCTCACTGTCTAAGCCCTAAGAATCACTAGTGTAATCAGTCCTCAAAAAGGAGTCCCAGTAATGGCCAAACCTGCCAGGATGGAGAGAGGAATCTCACAGGTGACCAGTGATAGCCCAAACCGCTGGGAGAGAACCACAGCTGTGGTACAGAAAAAAACCCAGGAACGTGGTGGGAGGGACTGGGACTACTCCAGGTGATGGCTGATATGAAATCAGACCATTAACTAGGGCAGGTGAGCTTTAGGACAAGGAAGCAGCACATCACATCACTAAGAAGAGCTAAACAAGACCTGATATTCTGCACATTATGTGCCAAAAACTCTCTGTAAAACAGGAGAGAAACAAACATCATCTTGTATTTAAAATGTACTATTTGGTTGTACTACAGGCAAAGTGCTAAAGGCTAAAAAGTTACAACTGATTGTAAATGTGCATAAGAACTTTAAGGCTTGGGGACTTAGGAAAGTTAATGAATTAGCAACCTAACTTGGCTTTTCAGTACAATAAAACAGCTGAAGAACTTTTCTCAGGTGATGAGCTCCTCTGTTACACTGTGAAATAGAAAGCTGGCATATGATCAAGGGAAACAAGCTCATTTGCAGGATGAGGACATTCCCCTTTAAACAAAGAATCTTAAAAAACAAATACTTTGCATTTTTCATTACATTAGCTACGTTTTCAGCTTCAGAGACTAAACATTTATTGCAGAGGCTTCTTGCTGGCAAATCTGATCTGTGGGACAAGATATGTCAGAAAATGGCAACTGAAATGCAAAATGAACACAGTAAAATCCATAAGAATATTGTGTGGTTTTCAGTATAGGCTAACATGATGGAAGTAATACAATTAGGGCTGTATTGACATTACCTAAATTCCCTCTAAACTCCTCAGTTAGACACCTAGCTTTAGGCAGCTTTTCTGGCTTGGACCCTCAGACTAATTTTTTTCAGAAATACTTAGCTTATTCCACACTAGAAGCCTTTCTTTTCCTAGGAAGAGGTTTCTGAAAAATAAGGTCCTGAGATTATTCATGAGCTATCCAATCCAAATCCTGTTACCCTTCATGATGTCCCAGTCAATTTCAAACAGGCTGAAGTTCAGAAAATGTGTCTGTTAATGAAAACAAAACTAGCTCCTCAGTTCCTAACCTACTTCATCCTCCTTTCCTCTATTTGCAAAATCCACAGTTTGAATCCTTTGTTCTTACAGCAAATGCAGCAATTGTGCCAACCAGTTTGTGTCCCTGAGAACAATATTATTTTTTGCCACAGGATTTTGCTGTCCAAGCTCCTTGGATGCAAATTTTTGGTTTATTTAATAAATAATTTTCAAGTAGACAAATTCTGCCCTGAACTAATCTTTCTTCTTTCTCTCCTTCTGCCCTTGCCATTCCCTTCAGAGATCTGTCTCTTATCCAAGGCAGTTTTCTCAATATTTCCCAAAAGAACTCTGAGCCTCACTGGGGTGTCTCAGGTAAATGACACAGCTGAGAGTTAGACTCTGCCATTCTGTCAGTTGTGAAGGTCTTTGCAACCACTGAAGATGTGAACAGCATGGAGAGGAAAAAAGAAATATACCATAAGCATAGAGTGTTGGTCCTCAAAAAGAAACAAAGCAACCAATATAGTTTGTTTTGTCCTAACAAAGTTATGGTTTTATCCAGGAAAGCTAAAAATGTTGTTGAAACATTTTCCCTTGCATACTTTCAACTCCACTGTAGATGGTGTTCAAAGAGGGAGTTGGCAATGTGTTCAAGCCCCTACCTTTTACTTCCAGTTTGCAGTCAACTTCTGCCTCTCCGAGTGCGTTGACTGCTCGGCAGGTGTAAGTCCCTCCATCGTAGGGACTGGGTTTGCGGATCTCCAAGGTACACACGCCTTGGTTGCTGAACATTCGGTACCTTGGGTCGTTCATTATCTGGACTTTGTTTTTCAGCCAGGTTATTTTAGGCTGTGGTACAGGAAAAAAAAGCAAAAGAAAAATCACATGCACAAACCTGTGATATGAGAGATTTCATCACTTTTTCTGTGATGTTCAGTTAAAGTTGAGTAATCCAGAAATGATAGAAAATAGAGGAAGTAGTGATAGAAAGGAAACTGTAATTCTTGACTCAAAGATATACATGGGCTGCATCATGCATCTGCTTTAAGAACAATTTTTGTTCAGTGCAGCTCCTATCACACAATTAGTGATAAATATAAGCCTGTTAGCAGTACAAAGACTGTGCAATGACAGCAACATCTGAGCAAGAGCTTTTGATCTCCAAGTACCCTAAGCCAATAAGAAAACATGTTACTTCACAGTAATTTGCACATTCTGAAACTGTGAAGGTGTACATCAAACATGTTCTGAAACACTCTAGAGTTCTCACTTGACTAGGCCACTTCAGTTCCTCACAACAGAAAAGAGATCACAAAAAGACAATGCAAAAGAAACTGCAAGACACATTGGACAGTAGGTCTGAGAAACACTGTGGTCCCCAGACTGTTCTTGCAATGGGCTGACTTAGAGAATAATTAGCTTTATGTAGCATATTTATGGCTTTATTTCAGTAACAACCTTTGCTGATCTCTTACCAGCACAGCTGTTGTCAGTGTGGGCCCCAGTATAGCCCAGCCTTTTCCTGAGGTTCTGCTCTGTCACTGAATTACCTGTGGATTAACTATCCCAGTGTCTATAGCACAAGTAAGCAGGTCTTGCTTTGGTGTTCTTTAGGACTGACCTCAGTCCTTTTGCCTTCAGCCTTCTCATGAGTGAGACCAGTGGTAAAAGTGGCACCAGGGAAGTGATTCTTGCCCTGGGCTCGGCACTGGTGAGGCCACACCTTGAGTACTGTGCTCAGTTCTGGGCCCCTCAGTTCAGGAGGGATATTGAGGTGCTGAAGCAGGTCCAGAGAAGAGCAACGAGGCTGGTGAAGGGACTCAAGCACAAGTGCCATGAGGAGAGGCTGAGGGAGCTGGGGTTGTTCAGCCTGGAGAAGAGGAGGCTCAGGGGAGACCTTATCACCCTCTACAACTCCCTGAAAGGAGGTTGGAGTCAGGTGGGGGTTGGTCTCTTCTCCCAGGCAACCAGCAGGAGGACAAGAGGGCACAGACTCAAGCTCTGCCAAGGGGAGGTTTAGGTTAGATATTAGGAAGGGATTTTTTCTGGATAGAGTGATCAGGGATTGGAATGGGCTGCCCAGGGAGGGGGTGGATTCACCATCCCTGGCGGTTTTCAAGATGAGACTGGATGTAGCACTTAGTGCCATGGGCTAGTAACCACAGTAGGGTTGGACTTGATGATCCTGGAGGTCTTTTCCAACCTGGTTGATTCTATGATTCTATGATTATCATTTGTGTTGTCAGGCTAAACCCTCTCATGTTTTAGGTGCTGCTGGTAGAAGCTCTGCTGTACCTTGGGGTTGCCCCGAACACTGCAGTTCAAGGTAGCATTGTAACCAGCTACAGCAAAGGTGTTGATGAGAGGCTGAGTGAATAGCGGCCGTTCGCTGAAGTCAAAGTCGTCGTAAACTGGGTATTTGTAGACTTTGCCTATGGAATGGAAAGAAAACCTTTATAAAAAGGGTGTTGCCATGTAGCTAAGTACCCAAGCTTCTTAAAGAGCTACAAAGAGTCAGTTCCGATCTGCTCTGCTCTAGGTGCCAATGTGACTAATAGTTGCATGTGTAGGGGAGGCTGGAAGTGCACCCTGCAAAGTGACTACAGTCCGTGGTTATTCTACAGCGTTGATGTCCGAGAGCTTCTGAGAGCCAGGCTGGGTGAAGCCTTGAGCTACCTGTTCTAGTGGGGAGGTCCTAACCCCTCCCATGGGAGGAGGCTGGGACTACATGATTGATAAAGTTCATTCCAACCCCTAAAATTCTAAGATTCTCTTGGTTTGCTGTGTATGTGGTACACAAAATAATGCATGTTTATTCCACATCTTTGCCTGCATGTTGCTAAATAGGATGGATCGTGACCAATGTACTGCAGGATTCCTGTCTTTGACAAGTCTTGTTCACACTGTTGCCAATTCCTTTTCACAGTTTGTTCTGATTAAAAACTGTCTCTGTATCAGAAAATCCATTTTTCTTTGTGCTCCATACAGTGCACTAACAATACAGATACCCAAATGGATGCCGTTTCTGTATAAGAAAAACATGGTACTGAAATGCATTTTTTCACTGCCACTTTATCCCTGCTCTGCCATGGAGATTACCATCAATAAATGCTCTTCACCCACAAACTCAGCTGGCATTTAAAACAGCTAGACAGACTGACATCTGTTCCTGTGCACAGGTATCATAAAACTTCCTTATTGAAACCAGTTCCAAGCTCTCACACTGACTCCAGTGCAGCTTAGGCCTAAGACTGGCTCTTGTGTGAAGGCCAAGTAAGCAGTGATGAAAAGCAGTTCCTATAGCCATTGTTTTCTCCATGACCCCATGTCTCAAAAACAGGCCCTTCAGTCCTCCAGCCTGTCCCTATGGGTTGTGCAGCTTCACTGTCCTCTGCATCATGGCAGTCATGCGTTCCTTCCTCTCAGACAAACTGAGGTGGTCTAGTTTGATTTTGGATTTCCTTCCTGTAAGCCACTTGTTTGTAGAATTTCCCTTTCATAAATGGGCAATTAAGTTGGGTTTTTTTGGATAAGTTTACAGTACCACTTCAAACTGACAACTTCTGAAAGGTCGGGATTTGTGACTGCAGAACCAGAATTTGTCCAGTCCCACCCTCAGGAGAGGTTATGCTTGTCTGTTGGATCCTGCCTGAAATGGAGGGAGCACCCTCACAGCTGATGCCAAGTCTGCACTGGGAGGCAGTGACCCACTGCTTCTAGCAGAACAGCTGTTTTACTCCTCTTCCAGCTCTTGTCAACTTATATCTGCCAGTGGTGACGTGAGTCTGAGATCCAAGATTGTAGATGTCAGAACATGGAGAAAAATGTCCCATTCTTGATTCAAAACAACAGCTGTGAACTATGTGGACAAACCAAGAAGTCTTAACAGGAAACACCCTACCTGACAGTTGTACCTATCCTTGGGGCTAGGAGTGCACTTGAAGACATGGCCTTTACCTCTAGTCCCCTCCCAGCCTCTGAGGGCCCCCCTGCCCTTTGCCAAGGAATGGATAATTAGCTAACCGTCCTTTGCAATCAAAGCGCTCTCTTTGGTCATTGTTGCATCCTCACTGAGGCCACACATGTTCTCAGCAAAGACCCTGAAGTAGTACTCGTTTCCTATGATGAGCTCATTGATGGTGGCACTGGTGCGGTGGTAGTGCTCGATCACTGTGAACCATTCCTGAAAGGCATAAACACAGAGGGTGAGGTCCAAGTAACTGGAAGAATCATCAAGCTTGTGTGAGTAGATTTTCCTTAGAAGAGGATGTTAGTGAACAATGCTAACAGTGATTAATGGAATGAGTGATAATGAGAATATTGTAAAGCTCTCTGCTGAGCAGTGAAGGCCAAATGGAAAGTGAATCCTACTGAATAGTTGCACTCTGGTAGCTGGAAGGGTTTGTTTTAGGAACCCAATATTCCAAAGGTTGTGCTGTTCAAGCAAGGCATTCCTAATCCACACTACTGACAGAGAATGTATGGTTGCGGGTAAGAAAACTGCAGCCTTGGAGGGAAACCAGTAGTATGTACTATTCTGCAGTAACATGGACTCACAAGAGGCCACTGCACTAATAGACATTCTTTTTCACAGGTCGAGTGTTCATGAGAAATGTAGTTTTGTGCTGGTGGTCCTCTTATATCTAAAGGTTCAGTAGGGGAAGTGAGTTTGTGCTTTAGTCTTGCAGCAGTAACAGGACCTTGACAGGCTGAAGGGATGGGCAGAGCAGAACCAACTGAGATTCAACAAGGGCAAGTGCAGATCCTGCACTTGAGGAGGAATAACCAGGCTGGGCGCTGACCTGCTGGAGAGAAGCTGTGCAGAGAAGGACCTGGGGGGCCTGGTGGACAACAGGCTGTCCATGAGCCAACAGTGTGTCCTTGTGGCTAAGAAGGCCAATGGAATCCTGGGGGGCATTAGGAATAGTATTGTCAGCAGGTCAGGGAGGTGATCCTGTCCTTCTGCTCAGCCCTTGTAAGGCCACACCTGGAGTACTGTGGCTAGTTCTGGGATCCTCAGACATGGAGCTCCTGGAGTAAGTCCAACAGAGGGCAATGAATGTTATCAAGGGACTGGAGCACCTCAGTGCTAAGGAAAGGCTGAGGGAGTTGGGGGTGCTCAGCCTCGAGATGAGCCAACTGAGAGAGACCTCATTAATGGATTCAAGTCCATGAACAGGAGGTGCCAAGAGGATGGATCAGACTCTGCTCAGTGGGGGAAACCAATAAAACAAGATGTAACAGCAGAAGCTGATGCCCAGGAAGTTCCACCTGAACACAAGAAAGAACTTCTTTCCTGTGCAGTCACTGAGCACTGAACAGGTTGCCCAGAGAGGTTACAGATTCTCCCTCACCGGAGGTGTTCCAGAACCATCTGGCCACAACCCTGAGCCATGTGCTCTAGGGTGGCCCTGCTGGAGTATGGGGAGGTTGGACCAGATGACCCACTGTGGTCCCTTCCAACCTAACTGACTCTGGGATCCTGTGACATGTGAATTCTGTCCTAGTACACAATACCTAGGTAACAGCCTGAGATGAAAGAGGTTAATGCTGGACATGCAATTATTATAAGGTGCAATGCAACCACAGTAATATTTGTGCTCTTCTTTGCCCTACGTAGTTTTCTCACTTTTCTAAAGACGAACTTGTGCAGAGTTCCCTGTACCACAGTTTGCTTTGGTATTTGGTCATCTTTGAGAGTCAAAGTGCCACTGGGAATACAGATTTCTATAGAGGCTGTGCCAGAATTCCAAAATGCACCACCACAGATAGTGTGGGGTATCTGTGACCCAAATGATCCATGTCACACTGCACCCTAGAGTGTTACTTTCTCCTTAACACAGTAATTTAAAGACCAGGGGCGTTGTTGTGGTGACTGTACCGAGACCACATCTTACAGTGTCAAGAGAGAAGGAAAAAAAAGAATGGGAAGGGAAATAGTGGCACAGGAAGAACAAATTGGTCAGAGCATGAAGCAAACTAACATACTAAGGTGAGGGGAGTGGGAGGGCAGCAAGAGGTTGTCTTCGGTAAGGCAAATCCCAAATTATTGTCCTAGATTTCCAGTGTTTAAACTCGCAGTAAATGTTAAATCTAAGAACTCAGTTATTGTCTTTTGAGGAAGTGTAAAATTCCTGTTTGTTTAATGAAAATAATAACATTCCTATATTGCACTTTTCATCTGCAAATCTCAAAGCACATTAGGAATCCCATATGTACCATTCTGCCATGGGTTGTAAGGAGTGGCAATGACTTACACAGTGTGATATTACAGGTTTGTAAACAGAAGCATCAGTACATTTTTGCTCTAGTAGCAACCTACCAACTTATGAATTAATATTTTGCGGTGTTATATTCTCTACTGAGACAAAGGAAAAATGCAAAATCACTTCTCTCAAATCCACCTGTTCTTTCCTTTATGTCCTCCTCTTTGGCATAATGTGAAAATATTTCCATTTCTGGGTTTTAGTTACAGTGGACAAGAGATGTTTGGAGTTTTTAGAGAAGCCTTACAGAATTTTTGAACACTGATAAATTAGTGCTTTGTCCACCTACACCAGTTTAGGCGATTCCTGGCTTTAAACAGGGAGAATTCATGAGCACATCAACCTTTTAACCTCCTCCATATTACTTACCATACTCTTCTTATCTGCTTTCTGAATAGTGTACCCAGTAATGGCAGCATTGCCATCATCTTTTGGTGGCTTCCATGATAAGTTCACATTCTCTCCCCAGACATCCTCAATGGTTACAACCTCAGGTGGGCCTGGGCGATCTGTAACACAAATATGCCAGATAAACAGCAGAAAAATGTCAGCTATCTCCTTCCTATGCACATCTTCTGCTTAGTTTGATTTCTCTCTGCTTCTTACAACATGCAAATGCAAAAAACCCCATAATGTTGAAAGAAAGCTGGGGCTGCAAAATAAAACTTTCCAAAGTTAAGACATGACAGAATTACAATAACCTTCATAGCTGAAGCTGTGCTGTGCTACCAGTTTTGCTTATTGGCAAAAATGGAAAGTAAATGTGTTTTCTTGTCTGTCTTTCCTACCTTCATGTACTGTCAAAACTTAGGATTTCTTCCACACTATGTTTGCGACAAACTTACTGTGAATTTGCTACCATTTCTGGCTATGGATACCACTCAACAGGAAAAAGCTTGAACCCTGGATAGACAAGAACATGAAGGGCATAATAGTGAAACGAAGAGACTGACACATTCCAACCAGCACCTGCCACTGCATATGGAGGTTCACTTTGAGACCACAGATTTCTAGCCAGATAATTGAGTGTGGAGTTACCACTGCAAAAAAGATGCTCTGTGGGATTCCTGTTTTCCTACAGCCTTGGAATGGCTGGATTTGTTTCTGTTTCTCTGAACATACCAACGATCTGAATATCTATCGTAGCTTTGTCCACCAAGTTCTCCACTTCCACTGTCATATCATATTCCCCGGAGTGGCCTCTCTCTGCCTTTCGGATGAAGATGATAGTGTCATTCTCAGTGTTGCGGATGTTGATTTCGTTCTTGTCGATTGGAGTACCATTTTTCTGCCATGAGACCTTTGCCCTTGGTTTTCCCTGCAAGGATCCAGGAAACAATTTTATAGGATTTTTGGGAGAGAAAAGGGAAGAAAAGAAAACCTGTTTTTCTCGGTTTTTTTTCCCAAAGAAGAAATAAAAAATGTCCCAAAAGAAACAGAGAATTCTTTGTAAAATTGCACAGCATTTGAGGTGCAATCACACCAATTTACCTAAAATACAGTTTTCTTTCCTCTTTTTTTTTCCCCAGGAGCTGATAATATTTGCAGATTCTAGCCACATTGGGCAATTCTCTTTTTGGCTAAATCTGGCAAATAATTTCCAGTTTTCTAAAAGAAAAAGGACTAAAAATAACCCACAGAGAGTACAGAACAAAGTATTTCACCCTTTGGAAATGCCTGCATTCTCTACACTGCCAGTGAAAGAGAGAAGTAGTAAACTGAAGCTCCAGGGATCCTAAACTCTATTCTTTCATTGCAAAAGAAGTTGGAATACTTGTGAGGTAGATTGACATCTTTGTGTGATGTCTTTGTGTGCCATTTATTGTGAGTCCAATTTAGGCACTGAAATTAGAGTGAGTCAAACAATTTGCAGATGCTGTCCAAAAGGGTCATGTCACACCACTTTGAATCTTTTCTGTTAGAGGATAACCAGAGAATATTCCTTGAATTTCTAAGAGAAGTGTATCTTGCAGTATATTTCTGATCAACCTTTATGAGGCTTTTAACAGCCTTATAAAGGCTGAGTTATGCCCACACTATCTTTGAGTGTGCTGACATGAAACAGAAATGATTCTGCTGCTCTTCTTGTACTCAGAAGAAGGAAGACCCTGCAGGTAGAGCAGCAGTCACTGTTGTAAAAGGTACTGGAATGAAGGTTAACAGGATGATGTGAGAAAACAAGGGTATATATTTAGAAATAGTCATGCTATAGTTGCAACCTCAAGGATTCAAAAGTTGCATTCTGCCCACTCTTCCCCTCATGTTTCCTCTCTGATGACAACAAAACGATTCGATGCTGCTGTCCCAGCATTGTTTAACCTGGAGAAGAGGAGGCTCAAGAGAGACCTTATCACCCTCTACAACTTCCTGAAAGGAGATTGGAGTCAGGGGGGGGTTGGTCTCTTCTCCCAGGCAACCAGCAGGAGGACAAGAGGGCACAGATTCAAGCTCTGCCAGGGGAGGTTTAGGTTGGATATTAGAGATATATTTTTTACAGAGGGAGTAATCAGGCATTGGAATGGGCTGCCCAGGGAAGTGGTGGATTCACCATCCTTGGAGGTTTTCAAGATGAGACTGGATGTGGTACTTAGTTCCATAGTCTAGTAACCATGATAGGGGTGGACTTGATCTTTGAGGTCTTTTCCAATCCAGTTGATTCTATGATTCCATGATAACCATATCTAACTGCTTCCCAGTATAAACAGTTTGCACTGTGCTAGCAATTATCTCATGTGTAATGTCTACTAGGAGGATTTATCAACATCCTTGACACTGACCACTCAGTCTGTCTGAGCTAGCTATCCAATTGATTACTTGGCTGAACATAATTTCTTTGAGATGCCAAAGTTTTCAAATACCCTTGTACTCCAATGTGCTTCCATATCTGCCTAAGCTAACTGACTGGCCAAAGCTACTGAGCAATAAGTTAAAAAGCAACAGTATATATACATTTATAAAATAATATTTTCCTGTCAATGTTTTTAGTTCTTACCTGGAAAGGAATAACAAGATTCACAGTTTCTCCAACTCTTCGAGTATAAGTTTGTTTTAAGTGTCTTGGTAGACGAATCTTTGGAGGTTCTGGAAAAAAACCAAAAGCTTTTGTTTGACATTTATCTTCTTTAACTGAGGCAGCACTGGGAGGCATCAGTATAAAGAGGACATTGTGTGGTCTACCATCCCTGGAAGTGTTTAAGAGGCATCTGGATCTGGTGCTGCAGGATATGGTTTAGGGTTTGGGGGTTACAACAGTGACAGGTTAAGGGTAGGACTCGATGATCTTGGAGGCCTCTCCAACCCTGATGGTTCTGTGACTCCTAGCCACCACACAATAGCTTTATGAGGCCATATCATCTGTTTCCAAAAATGAGTATTACCCTTTCAAAAACAGGTCTTAGTATCGAAACAGAGTGTACTTATGGGTAAGTGAAGGCAGGAGGATCTTACCTATCACTTCCTTGACTAAAATAGGCTGTGGGAGGTACTTGGGCTCACTTTCCCCAGCAGCATTCACAGCTTTTACTCTCACTAGGATTTTCGAGCCCGTTGGGAGGCCATTGATCGTAAACTTCGTTTTGTCTGTCAGCTCCGGGTTAGCCACAATCCAGTCATCAGCTGGTTTAGGGAAGTGGGGAGAGGAGGACAAAGCAAAAGGATAGATGGTTATAAATACATCCACTGCATGGATAAGGAAAATTGAGGAACACTAATAGATTCATTAGGTTTGAATGAATACTTATGTTTTGTTTTTCTAATGATGTTGTAACACAATATTTACTCACTTTCATAGTAGGAAGAATGTTTCAAACCTTAAGGGTTTCTGATGATTATGTGTTTATATATCGTGAAACAAATGTTGTTAGAATATGTGCATAATTTAATTATACCAGATAGAAAACTGATTAGTTTTTAAATTCAGCTAGTAGAAAATAAAGGGGACAAAGAGTACATTTCCAAAAGGACTCATCATTGCTTTAACAGCTTCCTTGGAGAAAAATGGGAATTGCAATTAATTTCCACCAGCACTGAGCACCCTTGAAAGCTGAGAAATAAGAGAAACAGAGCATTTACACATTGCAATGAAGTGCCATCTCTCCTTTCTTTGTGCCTTTAAAAAAAGAAAGCTGTGCCAGAATTGCTCACAGAGTTACAGCATTCCTGGATTTCTCACCCTGCCCCTAGACAGGCACATGTAACCCACAGAGTGACCGTAACAGCACAGTCTTTCAGAATAGCTTCAGTTACAAATGTCTCTTTCTTATCCACCCTGTCCTGCCAGTACAGACTGTTCCAACACTGCTGGCACCTGGACATTGGAGCCTGCTGTATGAAGGACCTAGTGAGGATCCATACTTGCCACGTCACATAAAGGTAGCATTACAAAATGGGCACAGAAGACAAGAGAACTAGTATAAACTAGAGAGCCTTGCAGACCTAGAGCAAATAGTGTGGTACATTTTCATAACTGGGTCTTACTTTTAGGAATTAAGTTCTCCTTCAAGCTGCTTCTTTCAGCTTCTAGCAGAAAAGGATTGCGATCAATACCAGTTTCCCAAGAACCTCCCCCTCCCCCTGCACAGGTACTACAGAAAATTCTGTAGACTGTGCTCCTAAAATTCACTCTCAGGAATTAATCTTTACTTTTCTGAAGAGAGCTTCTCTTTTGTTAAAGAAGATGCATATCCTTTGTTGAATACTGTACCTTCCAGGTTAAAAGGTGGCTCCACCAACTCCTCAGAGAGATCTGTCGATAGATCTTGTGAGAATCCATCTTTAAAAATTAATCAGAGACACCCACGTTCACACAGATGGAGCATTTTGTCAGTGGTTAGCAATTCCTGTTAGTAAGTATGCAAAGATAGATGCTGGGCTTTAAAGATTTAGAGGAGCCGTGTTTAGGGCGACTGCGGGGAGAAAAGAGATGGGAAGAGGGCATCGACATCACAGAACAGTTCTATGGGATGCCCACAGGAAAGCTAAAGGATAAAGGAAGAGGAGGAGATAAAGTTGTATGTTTTCCTTTGTGCCTCAGCACAGCCATAGAAATATGAAAAGAAAGAGGGAAAAGGAACATTTGGAAGAGAGAAATGAAAGAATATGATGATGAGAGAAAATGTAGAAGAAGAAGAAAACACATCATAGAAGAGAGAAGGAATTCAGAGATGAATTCTGAGGAAGAGAGACAGAAAAAAGAGGTCTTAGAAAAAGACTTGAGGAAATAGAGGAAGAGAACACATTTAGATAAAGGCAACACAGAAAGAAGATTAAAGAAGACTAAACCCATGGATGATGACAAATATGATGCAAACCCTAAGACTTTATTTCCAGGACAAAAGCTATCACTGCCCTGGATATCCTGGAATCCTGGAGTTGGTTATTTTGAGGGCAATAAAATATTATTCTTGTGGGTGTGCATGGTCCTAGCAAAGATCTCGGGCACCAGAAACCCTCTGAAGTGCTCATTTCCTAGCTATGAAATCTGCAAGTACAATAGCCCATTGAAAGCAGATACACATAGGGCCCTAGGGAACACCAGGCTCAAGCTCCTCAGGCTGCCCTGGGAGTGGCACACAAGAACCAGTTGGCAGCATAATTTACTAGCAATTGACTTCTCCAGCATGAACAAGATTTGGTTTACTCCACATCACCACAGTGAGAGGTTCCAGTTGGATGTTGTAAACTAGCCCTGGGGAGTTCTATATTCATTTTATTCACACCTGGGTCCAGATACTCATGATGACACTCCAGTTTAGTAATACACACAGAGAGCTGCCAAAAGTGGTACATTGTTAAGGGAGTCCAAGAGTTCACCATGTTGATTAAGTTGTGAGGTTCAGACTAAAGGGAAATACCAATTTTTCAAAGCCAAACCAATGCTGATGAGACATAATTCTTCTAAATTATTATTTATCTTTTTTTGTCCTCCTATTTTCAGCTTGCGGTTTCACCTAGTGATTGCTACGTTAAGGAAGACTCAAAAAACCCTCTTTAAAACTATTCCATGACAACAATGAAAGAATGGAAAAAGTAAAGACAAATGAGTTTACAAACAGATAACTAAGAGAAAAGAACAGCAGAATGGATATAAACAGTCATAGAAAGTACCTTGAAATTAAAGAGAGTTATTAAACATTACAGAAGAAATTAGTTTGAGGCAGAACAGGCACTGAAAGGACTGAGAAAAAGGAGGCACTGAGATATTGCAAGAAAGAGAAAAAGAATTGAGCACAGAGGAAAAGATGTACAATCCAATAATGACTTTCAAAACCGATATTTTCTAATTCTCTTACTTCTTTCTAAGCATTTCCATAACATATATACATAATGTCGATTGTGTATATATAGATGTATATGCCTATATAGGAGGCTTATATAGATATACACAAACACTCAGGAGACTCTGTAAAATACATTGTACCCGTTGTATTTTAGCTGAGGTGGGTAACAATAAAATGACAGACGTGAGTGCCATTTTGTTGTGTCTTCATGTGTTTTAAACCTATCTGGAAAAAAAAAGTAAAACATTTGTTCCATTCAACAGGTATACAATGATCTTGTGTCTAACAGTCCTTCAAAGACAGATTTAGAAGATTCCTCTGAAAGTTTCTGCTAATGTACTTGTATTTCCCATCCTCTCTTGTCATCTAATTTAGATATCACATACTGTAATGCCAAGGGGTTTATGGCAGTAGCATATTACAGACACTTTTATCTTTTACTGACATTCTACCGGCACTAAACAAAGCATAAACGCAGTATACCCTGAAGTCTTCACACTGCCAGCCCCTTTATATTCCCTACATCTGGTCTGTGCCATGGAAACAACACAGGAACACTGATTCCTGATGGAAGACTGATGCTGAGTCGTTCTGGGCTGTTCCCGCAGCTCCCTCCCAATAGACAAGGAAAAGCCTTCCTACCATTCCAGCTGTGTCTGCCCTCAGGTACTCTTCTCCAGGTCTCTGAGCTTCTTGCAGTCTGTTCCTGCTCCTTACAGGGATTCAGCTCAATACTAAAAGATGCTGAGTGCTCCTGAGAAAAGCCAGTGGTTCTTCTTCACACCCTCTCCCACTGAGAGAGCTGAGTGTGCTCTGATCCTGTGACGCCTGAGCACTTTTATGAACTACTGTTTTCCTGGGTTGTCTGAATTTGAAATACTTGACAGTGTGAATGACAAGTTCTGTCCTCTGCCTCGACCCCAGGCTATGGGCTCTGTTCACAAAAAGCTTTTGTTGGAACAAACGCCTTCATGAAAAAGGTGTTTGGCCCTTGATTATCAGCACAGTTAAGAGCAGCATTTAGGGGAGCTGAAGATAACTGTGTCCCATTCGTTGCTGGAGGTGATGGTGCTGGCCCACAGAGCCTGAGTGTTGCACATACCACTCCAGGCTATTTGATACTTACCCAGGTGCTGGTGGATTTTACTTTTTGAAAATAGACTCCATTTGATGTCAGTTCAGAAGAAAATATGATAGAAAATACTAAGTTTCTGCTGCTTGATCACCAAAGGCTCTTAGTTGTAAAATATAAATCATATTTCCCTGTTCCTTCATATTTTCTTCTCAAAAGTTTATTCGGTCTCTGACATCTTTATCTTTCTCCTTCAGTTCTGTATACATTTTTGTCTTAGATGGACATAGTTAAAGATCCTGTATATAACTGCATTGAAACAGAGAAATTAAATATCTAGACATGAACTTTGCATGCCTAGATAACTTCTACAGGCAACTATTGGAGAGGCTGCCTGTCCTCAGTGGTGGCAACTGGTGCTTGAAGCAGCCAATTAGTACTACATGAGCATAGGGATAGCCACACTGAGGACCTTCTGACCCTAAAAGTCAGCCAACCTGAACATATTTTGGATCATGCTTGGAGCCATTCATAATTTCCTATGCATTCATCCATCCAGCCATTCCTGACTGCAGTGACTCTCAGCTGCTGAAGGAGGACAGCTCTTGACACAGTACTTGGTGCACTGCAACAGGTCATATGGCTTTTGGTTTGGATTTCAGATCAAACGTGCGAGGAGCTGCAACCAGTGGATCTGGAACACAAACCAAGGGGAGCCTGAACCAAACCCT
The DNA here is from genome assembly GCF_000695815.1 of Acanthisitta chloris. Taxonomy (NCBI): domain Eukaryota; kingdom Metazoa; phylum Chordata; class Aves; order Passeriformes; family Acanthisittidae; genus Acanthisitta; species Acanthisitta chloris. The sequence continues at coordinate 38,546 of NW_008656704.1, read as the reverse complement.
GCTGCTCCAAGTATCCTGACTGATTAGTCTCCACCTGACAGTAAGAGCACCTGATACCTGTAGAGAAAAAATGGAGAAAGTCTCACCTACTTTCACTGGGAGTAACATACCCCAGGTGTTCTCACTTACTTCCTTCAAAGCAGTACTCTATAACGTAGCCATCTAACCCTGCCGCTCCGATGTGGTCTGGTGGCCTCCACTTCATCGTCACTGAGGTATCGGTCACCCCATCCACTGCCAGGAGAGTTGGTGGGCTAGTAACAGCTGAAGCAAGCAGGCAGCAGGAAGAAGGCAGAAAACTGTGTTACAACTAAAGGTTTACATTTATGGTCTGTGTTCCTCTAATTTGGCATCACAGGCAACAGGCTAAATTCTGCCGACCAGGATGGTTTCTGGTCATCCCTAGCACATCTTTCCCAATTAGGACCACACTAGGAGAAGCAGCTAGGTCATCCTATAACTGCTCATAGCCTGACCCAGAGATAAATTCCTCCTGCTGAGGAGTGAGGAGGACAAAGAGCTGTGGAGGGTAGGGCAGAGAAGTTGGGAGCAGTGGTTTCTACCATAGCAGGTATTTTCTGGCCAGAGGGGCACATGCTGTAGCAATAACAGCCACCTTCTTCTTCCTCCTTCTGCATTCTGCTGGGCAAGGTGGGAACCCTTCCTGGCCTAGAGAACAAGACACCTCTCTCTTACAGGGACTTGTGGTGGTCACAATAGTGTGAAAAGCTGTTTCTTTATATAACAAGGCCACTGAATTAGCTTGTCACCAAGTGCATGACAAGGCCTGGGCCTGGCATTGCTCAGCAGGTCATGGCAATTGTATTGTGCATGTTTTTTCCCCATAGATTTCTACCTTTATGATAGGCCACAGTCCTGTGATTTTTTTTAAAATGTATGAATTTTTTGTGACTCCTTCTCCATTTCAAAATGGCAAACTGCTCTGTAACACAAAGCCTGAGTGGTGAAATGTGAAAGGAAGTCTCATTTTCATACCCTGCAGCCTTCAAATACTGTTCTTTAGACTTCTTGTCATTTCTCCTGACCATTTTTAGCCAAAAGCCAATGTTTTCCTGAACTTAGGAGAAAGACACAGAAAAAAACAAGTCTATAATTCATCATCTTTACCTATTCTCTAAATTCCCAGTTTGACTCGATCAATTCAGGATGTGCCTTATGATACACAGAAATATGGAGCTATTAGTTCTGGCCCTTAACACACAGACCACAACATTGGCCATATCAGACTCACCTATAGCATGTAACTGGTTTATTTTAGTGTATCACTTTTCTGTCTATACATCCTTGTTTCCTGTTTGTATAAGACTGGAAATCCAGGGGTAGACATGCACTTTATGTGGCACCTCCTTTGGACAGGTCCTGAGCAACACAAGTGCCACAAGAACTGCAGGTCTAGAATTAGATGACTATAATAATGTATTAAGGATTATTTTCTAAATGCATACCTATGTCTGTGCTCTTGATTACTTACCTAAAGGCACAAAGGACTTGGAAGGCATACTGGGTTTTGACATGCCAATCGCATTAACAGCAAACACACGGACCTCATAAGCAACCCCTTCAATCATCTTCTTTGGCTCAAAAGTTGTTTCTTTACATAGCTCAAAATTCAACCTCATCCACCTGGAGCTTTGTTTCTTTTTCCTCTCAATGAAATATCCTATTGGCCAAACAGAAATTTATTATAGTAAGTGATGGCAATAGGTCAATAGTGAAGGGTCTATTTTTTGACTGCCCAATGGCATTTTTTTCTGGATATACCCGAATATCCCTTCTGGCCTCAGTGTGATTTAGGGGTCAGTGTTAATTTTTCCCCACTGAAAGCTCTCTGATAGCCACCTGTTCTGCTTTCATGGCCATTTGCAAGCTTTTTTTTTGGACTTTATTTACCACGTTGCTGTGTTCAGTTCAGAGTGAAAAGGGCCTGGTTCTCCTGGCCTCTGGGCCTCCCTGACTTCCCTCTCGGTTCAGCTGCATTAGAAGATATTCCAATTCACTCAGTAAATTGTTCCTGAAATCCCTTCTTACAGGCAGACGAAAAACAGTTCACAGTTTGGGTTGATAAGAGGTTGTCTTTCAAGTAGAGGCATTGATGATGTGGCAACATACAAAATGACAAATCTCACAGCACTAGAAAAACAGGTATCTGATAAAGGCAAAGAGTAAGTAGAAGATTCTTGCAACTGGAGACTCCAAGTGCAACTCTCCAGGGCCTGAACTAAACTCTGATCCTACTGTATCCCTTATTTGGGGCTTGTTTCTTTGGTCTATATCAGAGCATCACCACGAAAAGAGATGTACATACCTAAGATAGGTGATCCACCATCATTTGCTGGAGGGTCCCAGGTCATTACACACCAGTCTTCACCCACCTCAGTCACATTTGGTGCCTCAGGAGGATCAGGGACATCTGTTGTAAACCAAGTAAATATTATTTTAAAAATCATCTTCTTTTTGCATAGGGTGAAAGTAAAAACGTCAAATAAGGAACAAATCTGAATAGCTTTTGAGGTACTACAGGAATTCCTAATGCAGGGAGAGAGAGAGGAAGTTTGTGGGTCCTGGCTGGTGTTTAGGAACGGATAAATGCCAAGCTCTTCAGCACAGTAAAGACACTTGAGAGGCACTTGAGGGATGGAGTGAGACAGAGCCCACAGCCATGGGGAGAAAGAACAAAGGCTGCTAAGGGCAGCCTGAGGCAGCACAGAAGTTTGGTGCCTGCAGCTTGAAGTGGCAGCAGAGTGATAATGAACTCCTACTGAAATCCCCATGCAACTACTTCAGGTTCAGTAACACTGAGCCTTAACACCCTCACAATGACTGGAAAGGACTGTGGTCAAAGACAGAGTCCTATGTCTCTTCCACATGACTTACCAACCACTTTAATGTTGATTAAAGCTGTGTCCTCTCCAGCCTCATTCTTTAAAGTTATCCTGAAAGCACCTGAATCTTCCCTCTCAGCTGCATCGATGACCAGGCAGCTGCTGTCTGAGTATGTCTCTGCTCTTATCCTTCCACTGTCTGTGATCATCTAGGAATCAAAGTAAACAGAGGAAAAAGTCATGTTTCCTGGATTCGAGAATCAAAACACTCAAAAGTAGTGCAGGACACTTAAGCAAAAAATATTAAATCAGCTTTAAGAAACCAGACTGTATCATGGCTTGCTGTCAAAACCTGGCAACCACTCCGGGCAGCAGGTACAGTAGAAGTAACCATGTGGTAGATTTTCACTAGTTTTCTTTTGTGTCTCATTATATTCCTCTCCTTCACTATTCATTTATAGCAAACCCTTATTTTGTCCCTTCATTAATTTCAGCCTTTCCTTAAAAAGGCCCAAAGGATACTAAATAATATTTATACATTTTCCCCCTCATTTTTGAGAGAGGAGAGTTTTCAGATAATGGGCATCTCCCCTTTATTTTCTGCCATTAAAATCCATGTTTTCACAAGGCTAAAGGTTAGTTTTTGAAGGAAAAGGCTCCTAGTTAAGCTGAAGAAATGTATTCAATGGCAATGTACCTTATCCCCTTTACCCCACACAACTTTTGGGGTTGGTTCACCGGTGATGGGGATCTCAAGGCGTAGTTTGCTTCCTGCCACTACTGTCACGGTGTTATTTTCCCCAAGACCATCCAGGTGAAGTTTGGGAGGATCTGAAAAAGAGACAGTGTCCAAACTTGCCATGTGGATACTGCTCAGAGAGTTCAGTGACCTGGCACAGCTCTGGAATATAGAGAAGCATGCTCTATGTTTTGTATTTTCCTGGTATTTTTAGGCAGCTCATTTTTTGTTTGGAAGGAAATTTGTCAAGAAAAATCTATCTAAGAAAATTGTATGCTGAAAAAGAAATCGTGGCACCATGGAAATTTTGAAATAGTAAGACCATATGAAAAATCAGTCTCCTTTTCTGAGGCAGAATTATGTATGTCCAGGTAACTTCTGAGAGAAATTTCCTCTGAGTGGCTCTTGAGAATTGGCATTGCAGGCTGTTCATGCCATCCCTTACCATGCTTCAGACTTCACTGTTCTTACAGTTTAGAAGTTTTCTTAACCCAACTTCCTTTCTGAAAACACAATGATCACGTTTATTGTACCACATGTGTATGGAGAATAACTGATGAATTTCCTTTCACAGTTTTTTTTTTTTAACACATTGAAAATAGATTGGTGGGCATTGCCCTCTAGTGCCACTTCCTTTTTCATGCTTCCTAAATCTTACCAATGCTTTTTGCAGCTCAGGCGTCCTACTCCTTTCGGCTCCAATTAAAGGACAAGTTTTCCAAGGCCATTGATATTGCTCTCCTTTTGACTTCCAATTTGTTGGTTGCAGTAAAAAGCCAGTGAGGTATTGTGGGAAGAGTCAATGTTTTAATTTTGTTTGAAAGACTGAGGTCATTAACAAGCCTCCTGTTTTGTTGAGTGAATAAAAGCTGCCAGAAACCTTTTTCCCTCTAGACAACATTCAGCTTACTTAGTGAACAGGTAAATGTGTACCTATTCTACTCATCTTTGACCAAACTGCATCCCATTTTGCCATGTTAGAGAGCCTGTTCTTCAAAGACAACACTGTAGGTCTGAGAAGTGGATAGCAACAGGTGTTTTACACAACTTCCTAACAGTGGTTTGGATTTAGGAATTCAACATCAAGAAGCCTTTGGTGTTGCTTCCCTTGCTGCATAAACTAGGAGCAGATCCTGAGCATAGGCAAAGGATTCTCCGACCAGCAAACTTGCACCAAGGCAGCAGATCTGTTTTGTCTCAGAGGATACACACTGATTGTAACCGAGGGTATCTCATACATCTTCTAGCTTCCAGAGGTAGGAGAAAGAGATGTTATATATGTGTCATGGTGCAATGTACTTACCCACAATATGTACTTTGCACGGAATATTAATGTTATAGGCATCTGGTACAAACATGTATTCACCCTCATCATCCACAGCAGAAGTTGGTATAACAAATCTGTGGATTCTGTAAAAAAAAATTGGAAAAGAAGCCAATGTAAATTATTTGTGAAGACTGCTCGAAGCGATAAGGAAAAATCTGTGAGACATTTAGGAGCTCTGTGCAAGTGTGTAAAATTGCTGACTAAAAATCCTCTGCAGGTTACTTAGTGGTATTTCAGCTGATTCAATACTGTGTGATTGGTACAAAATATCATTGAGACAACCACCAAATAATGTAACCAATTCTAATCCTGTTTGTTTGAACACAGAGATAGAAAAATAGAGGAGTGTAATCTCTTTGACACGAGAGTTCTGTGCTGCAACTGTCATTAGGTTGTAATTTGGTTGTTCAAGGAGAAATCTTTAAGTGATCCTGTTGTGGGAATATTCTGACTTCTGCTGGACCATCTTTGTGACAGGGTCCAGTCTACTATTTGTTTGCTAGAATAAAAAATGGGTGAGCAAATCATCTGCTGCTCTTACCACCTAACTGTGTCTTCCAGCATGATGATATTTTTGCTTTCCTATGACTTGCTGTGGCTAAGCTTTGCTCAAGGTAGGACTCACCTCTTTTCCCTTCCTGCTTCCTGTTCCCTCCCTTCACCCTATGGACCTACATGAATTGTGGGGAGCTCCTTTACCTTGGCACGTGTCCCTTACTGCTACTTTACAAACGTTAGTGAGTCAATGCAAACCTTTCATAGCTGGTTTGGGAGCATCATCACAGGTGCAGTTCCCAGCTGTGTGAGTGGTGAGAGGGCTGTCGTGAAAGGTAGGAACTGGTCTGAGGTTTTTGAGGTTTGTTTGGTTATTGTTTGGGTTTCGTTACTGCCAAAGTTTACATGACAAAGGACAGATTATAAATGTAAAGGGACTTGATATCTGCACACCCTTTTCATGGGCAGAGTTACATGGTCTGAGCTGACACAAACAGGAATTAAGAGAAAAAGAGGCACTTAAAAGTGATATATTTTTAATAGCATTTAATAATTATTTTACTTTACTACTTAATATCCCATACTAACAGCAACAGCAAGGTCAGGAAAAATTGGTAGCTTGAACTTAGATGGATTTGATTATTGTCCTCCACAGCCAAAATACACAAGACTAAAGGAAGCAAAGACACGTGGCTTTTATGATGACAAAAATAAATATGTTTTGAGGGACAGAAGTTAGGCTTGATTAGCAGATAATTGTGGTGAAGCAACTCACATATTGGGACATCTCTGCAGTATCATTCCATCAAAAGCCAAGTCAATCCACAACAGTCTTACCTTCCTTTGTGATAAATCTTCACACGGTCACTAGCTTCAATTAGCTGCCCATTTTTGTACCATTTCCCTTCCACATTCTCAGATATCTCACACTTCAAGTGGATTTCCTGTCCAAGCCTCACAGTCTGATCTTCTAGTGCAAGTGATATCTTCAGTGGTCTCACTTAGGAAAACAGAGCAGAGATATTAATGTTGATAATAAACAATACTCCTGATACTCTTGTGGAGCTGATGCTACCCATTGCAACAGTCTTCAAAGAGAGAAACCTCGCCAATAGTAAAGTTCTCAAGTTGAAATACCAGTAATATGTACATATAAGCTCCATAAATTTAGCTCTGTCTGATGCCTTAGAAAGGGTGTTTCAAAATACCCTGACTGGGGAAACTCCGTGGCTCTTGCAGTAGAAGAACAAGCCCAGGAGCACAATTTGAATGCTGTCCCCTCTCTGATGCTTAGGTGCAGGAGGTAAGGGTGTTTCTACCCCCCAGAGTCCAGAAAGAAACCTTCAAGAAGGGAATGACCTGTGTTCCTAGATCTATGCACTAGAAGGGACTGCAGCTCACCTTTCCTATTTCCTAACAGCAATCAGGCTGGTGGCACAGGCTGCCTGTGCAGGAAGCTTAACTTCCTACACTACTTGTTCTCACATTTGCTGAAGTACCTTAACTCACTCTATGAACACCCACAGATATCACTAGCTCTTGTAAAACTCGAGTTTGGGAACTGGTTCCCTAGCACACTTCCACTTTTGGGAAGATTAGATGTTGCAGAGCAGAGTTCAGGCCGAGCACACAGCACAATCTGTGTGCAGTAAATATCCTAAGCTATAATCAGGCATGGAAAACAAAGAGTGGTGGGAAGGCAACGTTTCATAGAAAGACACTTGGGAAGTCCTCCAAAGGTGCGTGAAAGGAAAGATGATGAAGCTCAGTAGCCATGGAGGATGATTTCCAACTTGATAATAAAACAGCATGAATTGGTTAGGATGCTGATTTCTACAAAAGGTCAAAAGCAGCATGTATACTAAAAAAAGGAGTGTACATTTATGCACAATGCTTTAGAGGATGTACACACTGTGTTAGAAAACACAGATGATTGAAAACGTTATCGCATAAAGCTGAGGAGGCTACACAGTCATGTGTTGATGCCTATGAGTTCAGGCCATGTGATCCTGATGCCTATTAACAGTATGACTAATTATAGAAGCACTTATTGTTTCTGACATAATTGGATACTGGAAGAACAAGTGGGTTTTAGCAAAGACTAGGTTTACCTTTCCTGTGGAAACCTGAAAGGATTAAAGAAAAGCAGATAATTCCCTGGAAAGTTTCACTTTGTTGGCCTATTGTATCTTTGGGTGGAGAGCTTTGTTTTCTATCTAAATGGGTGCCAGAACGTTTTCAAGCAGGACTAGTTCATCCCCTGCTACTGCAAACAGCATCTACAGGGTCTGAAGATTTGCCGCAAAGAAATTGGTATGGAACTTAAGTCTCTCTTTAAATCCCCAGGGAAAGGCAAGCAGATTATTTATTTCTGTGAGCCAGCAGACTGTGACATAGGAATTCAAGAGGAAGGTGGATGATACTCACAATCAACTGCAAGCTTGGCTTCTGACTGCCCTCCAGTTGTCATCACCGAGTAAGTCGCAGTGTCATTTTTTGCAGCTTCCTCGATGACCAAAGTGTGTTTCTTACCCTCAACTTTGATTCGATACCGAGATTTAGGATCATCAGAAAGTTCTACACCATTCCTAAACCTAATGGAAAATGCAGAATGATTAGTTTTCCAATAGAAGTCCTGTGCGAATGAGACTTCCATAGGCTGAAGTTTCCAGAGATGACTTTACAAGAATTTAATGCACTAGAAAATCTTAAAGAAACTCATCCATGAATGTGTAAGGATATTTTTGCTGTTGCTACATATTCAAATTATGTTTTCTAGATACCTTCTTAACAATTTACAGGTTTGCTGGTATAGAAAAAGCTGCCCACATTTTTGCACACAGTTAAAATCTTCTGGGTGTTATTCTCAAGGCAAACAGTATCTGTTCAAAGTGTGGCTTACCATTTCACGTTTGCGTCATCCTCAGACACTTCACAGCTCAGTTCCACTCGTTCACCAACATAGGTACTGGTATCTTCCAGGCCTTTGGTCACCAGAATTGGAGGATCTTGGGAAAAAAAATTTACAGATTTACAATCCGAGAGAGAAAACTAAGTCAAAGAGTGTCATGGTTTAACCCCAGGCAGCAGCCAAGCCCCACAGCTTCTCACTCACTCACCCAGCAGTGGGATGGGGGAGAAAATGGAAAGGGTAAAAACTGGAAACCTCGTGGGTTGAGGTAAAGACAGTTTAAGAGGGAAAGCAAAACACACACAAGCAAAGCAAAACAAGGAATTAATTCCCTGCTTTCCATGGGCAGTAGGTGTTGGGCCCCTTCAGGACAGCAGGACCCCATCATGTGTGATGGTGACTTGGGAAGACAAACATCATCACTCCAAATGTCCTCCCCTTCCTCCCCCCTTATATACTGAGCATGATGTCCTATGGTATGGAATATCCCTTTGGTCAGTTTGGGTCACCTGTCCCAGCTGTGTCTCCTCCCAATCTCCCATGCACCCCCAACTTCCTTGCCAGTATGGCAGTATGGAACGCAGTAAAGGCCTTAGCTCTGTGTGAGCTCTGCTCAGCAACAGCAAAAACATCTCTGTATTATCAACCCTGTGCCCTGCACAAATTCTAAACACAGCTCCATACTAGCCACTGGGAAGAAAGTTAGCTCTGCCCCAGCTAAAACCAGCTTAAAGAGGTTTTCTAGATTGTGCTGTAGAGGGTGTTAAGACCTTACAATTCTAACACAAGTATCAGCACAGCTTTTTCCTGCCTCAAACCAGAAAAGTGATTGTTCCTTACTATGCTAATAGAGAATGTGCTAAATGAAAAAATAACATTTGTTCACATTAATATCTGCCTTGCATCCCATTTTGTTGGCAGTTTGTCCAGGCAGGTTGATGTGAGAGGCTGAGATTCTTCTGTTGCCTCCCAGAGACACCTCGCATAGAACTGTGTTTTCATTAGGTCCTACAGCCCATTATACACCATAAGATGACCTGATCACAAAACATAGTGGCCATATTGGTTTAATCAATTCCTGCTCTCATAACTCAAGTTTATTTAACAGCAAGACTGTGCAACAGTTACCCTGTGCTATTTATAGGGGCAATGGCTCCAATATTTTAAACAGATTTTTGAAATATTAGGTAACTTTTTTTCCTCTCAGTGTAAGTTTTGTGTTTTGGTTTGTTTTGTTGTTCAAGTGTGGGCAATGCCACGAATATTGTCAGTAAGACTATCAGCACTGGGAGAAAAGAGAGAAGAAAAGGCCACTTATTCATAACTTTTGGTAGTCTTGAATTAAAGTTGCCTTAAGTCAGTGCAGAAGGAATGAAAAATAACTGCTAGGAAGCCTGAGCTGAGGGTCCTTGAAATGGGTTGGTTGGACTAGGAGTATCAGGGTCATCAGTTACCTAAGTGTGGGGCTAGGGAAAGCCAATGCTATGAGAAACAAGTCTCAAAAATGGTTTAAAACTGTGAAGGGCACTGCAGCCCCACCAGGTCCCAATGCAGCATAAAATCAACCACATCTCCATTTCAGGGTTTGCACTAAGTTACTAAATAAAGGATGAGGAAAAGAGAGGCCAGAGCTCAAAGAGATGGAGTGAGCCTAAGGGCTGCCAATACAACCACAAAACCACACTGAACCAGATCCCCCCTGGTAGTTTATGCTGGAGACAAGGGAGCCACATCAGCTGACAGGAGGTGACGCAGGAAGAGGCTGACGTGGTTACCTCTCACAAACAGTTCTGTGCAGCATTTCTCATCGCCAGCAGTCACGTAATAGCGAGCGTCGTCTGCCATGGAACAGTTATTGATGAACAGAATTCGCTGGTTGCCTTTGTGCTCAAAAATGTATCTGTTTGAACAGGAATGCAGCAAAGAGGCATTAGCAAAACTGCTGGAGCCCCTTTTGTTTCATGTAGAAAGTGCTTTAGGCGTGATTAGAAGCAAAAGTTCCAGGGTTTACACATGACCGGGAAAAGTTTCCCTGGGAAGTAATTTCCAAGTTTCAACAGATCTGTCATAGACTTGTGAGCAAAAAGAGCTGTGGGGTAGAGTGACAATGAGCTGCTTCTGGCTTCTTTCAAAGTCCCAGGCTTGAGTGGTTTGAAAAAAATTAAAACAAAAAAAAAAGTGCAGGCTTGGAATGATGGCAAATAAAATGGAGTCTGAAACTCTAGATGAGGAAAGCTGAAAATAACCAGTAAGAGGACACCATCGCTCATTCCAACATTTTTGTGAAGTATAATAATAGCCAAAGCTAAGAAGTTAATATTATTGGTAGGCCAGATGGCACCAGATACCAGTAATGGGATAGGGGGTTTTGGTAACGGGATATGGAGCCTTTCACCTTTATGTCACCAGTTTAGATCTGCTCCAGGTTTGCAATGACCAAAGCTCATTAGCATCTGACAGCTGCTTCAGCAGCCTGGTAGAAATGCACTGGAGCACTCAATCCAGGTCCTTCTGCTGGAGACGTATCCATAGAACTGCCTGCAAAGCAGTTCTGAACTGCTCATGGCATATACAGGGGCCAAAGAAAAGGTACCATCTTTATCATCCTTTTATTTTTGTCAATTATGGATATGAATCAAAATCCTTCATTGACTTTTGCAGCACAGAATGAAGGGAATCTGCTCCTTCCCTGTCAGAGGGCTTTTGTTAATTGCCTTTTTCCCCCCCACAGGGCCAGAGGAAAGAGTTGCTAGGATTTTGTGTTGCTGAGAAATATTTGAGGAAATTAACATTATTATGCACATCATCATTCCTGGCCGTGTCTGACTGTGGAATGGGATTTTCTGCACCAGGTTTGGAAGAGCTGGTTGTGCCCACACTAGGGACTGGGCTCAACTTCCAGCCATTGCTCTGTCTGCACTGAGATGTCTGCACTTCTTTGTAAAGCCAGAGAGTAAAGTGACATGCAGGTGATAGAGATGAAGAACCTTGGGTACACTAGACCTATTGAACACTACTGATAATGCAGGTTGTTGACTTCAGTGTGTTGAAGTTAACTGGATAGTGGAAGGTGAGAGAAACCTCACACCCCTTTTTCAGGTGGTTTATGAGCAGGTGGACAAGTATGTGATGTCAAACATCTCTTAGCACCCAATTACTGCAGAAAGATTGTCTGCCTTTGGGCATAGGACTGAGCACAAGTGATTTATTCATTCCCAGTGCTTCCTGAGTTTTTAAAAACCAGTGAGTAGGAAATGGCACCATGTTTTGTCAAGGATCCCTAGTACTTTTGTCTTGAGACAAAGGAGCCAATCTGCTTTAACATTCAGCCTAGAGTGAACTTTTCTGGGTCATGAGTAACAGGGCATCATTTGCACACTCTTCATATCTAATGAAATTCAGAAACAAAACTGGTGCAACCTGGGCAAAGAGGAAGATCTATACAACACAAGGAACTTTCTTGTTGGGGAATTACAATGTGTACCCATTTCATTGCTTACATATGATGAAATCACTTACTTTGCACTTGGTCGTATTTCTTGGCCATTTTTATACCACTTGAGTTCCACTGTTGGATCTGCTAGTTCCACCATGAATCTTACTTTTCCTCCTTTGTCCACCTGATATGCAGGATCGAGACCTTTGGCAAAAGCTGTTGTGGAAGCCAAGTGTTATTATAAAAGAAGAACAGAAAACAAGAATATGAGTGCTGAAAAGCTCATCAAAGCTGTCAGGAAAAGTGCACACAATGTTATCCATCACTCTATATTCTTAGACTAGCCTACATAGAATCAGATTTTCTAGAAACATTAGAAGAAGTGCAAAGCTGTGCAGATCTGATCATCCTGACCAGGTTCAAGCTAGTACCACTCCATGACATTGCAGTGTGAATAGGACTGGGTAGATGTAGCTTTGACAGTTGCTGTTGGCCAAGCTGTTCTGGGCAAGGTAAGGCCACATGCAACTCAAACATTTCAAAACACTTTACATAAACATTTTGACATTGCCAGGCACAAAAGTTAGAACCAGGGCAGCAGATATCTGCCCAAAAATACAGAAATAAATGGTGCCATAAACAGATTGCCCACAGCTAAGTGCCCAGTTTCTGCTAGGGTTTATATCATACATATGTCTGGTCACAGGAGATTGAATGCATCAAACACAACAGGACCAGAGTGATTAAATCTGAAAAGGATTTTTTATGTATCTTGTTGTGGTGTAAAAGTTTCCAATTTATAATAAAGGTTGTGTGAGAGGAAGAATGCCCTGCTCATCTTGTCACTGCTACAAGTATTTCCCCCAACATCTGGAGCTCCTCCAACAGGGCAAACTCTGTCCACTGAAAGATCCTGTTTTAGCTGGCAGCTCCATCCTACTCAACAGGGAACTTGGAGACAGACCAGACAGACTGGTTGCAGGTGCTGAGAGATACCCCTTTCCCAGGAAAGCATTCAGGCATTTCCATGGGATGCACCTGGGTAGGGAGCAGCTCTTTCTGCCAGCCACAGAACTCCTGCCCCAGCTTCCAGCTCTGCTCCAGATTTCTGGGGCAGATGAAGAATTTACCTGGGCTTTAACCCCTTAGAAATCTTCCCTGGATACAGAAATTGCCCCAGTAGCATCCAGTTCTGAAAAGCTGTCCAGGAACGAGCAGATGCCACAATGGTACAATGGAGAGTGCATTGTATTTGTGTGTGTGTGTGTGTGTATTTTGTGATGCAAACATAAAATTTATACACACACACACATATGCATACAGAGAAACATATTTCTATTTCTGTGTTTAATTACACGACTCATGCTATTCAGCAGAGTAGATGAGGAAAGACAAACATGAATTTCCTCATCTAGTGCAGGGTGGAGGGTTCTTAGGACAGCTGGGATTTCCAAGGAGTGTATAGTAAGCACAAAATGACATCGTGTAGAGGAAACAAAGCATTTGGAGTGAAGATATCAATGACAACCCAAAGGTCTAATCTCCATACTCTTTGATCAAGTCACACCTTTCTGCACAACTGGGGGACAATATTCCAGGTGGAACCAGTGTTTGTCTAAGAGGGAGAGATGCTTTTGGTAAGCACTGAACAGGACAGGGTGTTAGCACTACCCACAGTGGACCAAAGGTGCCTTCTGACTAAATCCTTGCAGTAATGAGGCTTGAGCTGTTGAGTGCAAGTTCCTTTGCATGAAAATGAAGCGTATTTTGGTTTTTAAGGTGGACACCCATGTTTAAACTACTGAGCATAAGAATATTCTGCCATATCCATACCTGCACTCTTCTTCACTTCCCTGCGCATCCTCTTCAGGCGCTTCAACATGCCCCTGAGGTCAGTGATGCCGTACTGGAAAGCAATCTTCTCATACTCACTGGGATTTGCATTCTTCAGGAGGTCCCACACATCTACCTCAGGCTCTTCCTCTTGTTGTTTAACCTCCCTAACGCCAGCAAAAGAAAATTATGGGAGAAGAGTTAGTGATGCTTTATCACACCATAAAAAAACCCCAGGTGAAGCTGAATTGATGGCGAGGTGAGCAATGCTTTGATCAATATTTGAAGGCTGCCATCATATTTTCTCTTATTTCACTGAGTAGGAGTAGAATAGCTCAGAGTGACAGTCACACCTTACTTTACATTTCTTCAGGGCAGAATTTGGCTGTAAATTTTAATTTCGCCTATTCTGGTACAAACAGTTATAAGAAATTTTATTTTGCTTCGTTGATTGAAAAACCCAATACAGTTTGAAAATGTAGCAGTGTATTAGCATACAGGATAATCCCACTTAAATCAGTTCTATCTGGTGTCCCTTGAGAGGAAACAGTTACAATTTATGGTGGCACCACTGAGAGCTGAGCCTGATCCATACATTTCATAACTATACAGAAACTCTGTTGAACTCTGAATCCCTCAAAGTGCTGCTGGAGGTGACCCATGAAAGGACACAAGTACAGGGGAATCTGTGTCTGTTTGTAGTTATACCAGTGATTCTCAGCATTGCTTAAAGATGGCATATGGATAGGAACTGGGGATTTCCACACCAGCTTGGGCTTGCATGATGGATCTCTTTGATTCCATGTATATCTCAGTGCTAAGAGTAGGAAATGTTGTCAGAGGCCTGTGTGAGGCATCACGTCTATACAGACGTTTCAATACCATATTTACTCTCTGCTACTCCGGGCTAAGACAACCAAGAAAGAGAAGTGTGATTATTTTCACAACGGCAGCCATTCAATGGGAGAACAATGGAAGCATCCTAAACAAAGGACAATTTATCAGATCAACAGCTTAGCTCAAAAAAGTGAACTGCTAGAACAATCCAGAAACTAGAGCAGAAATCAGATTTTTCTTCCTATAAACTCATTTGGGTCAGAACAGGATCATTCTGATTTGGTCTTGCTGATCTAATGAAATCAATACTTTTGAGAACAGAGTGAGAAAATAAACATTTGAGAAATAAAAAAGTACTGAGCTTTGGAGTGAGGCACTGTCATTGCTGAGCTCTATTGAGTCAAAGGTTTTGCTTTGGCATACACAGAAATAGCACTGGAGATCCCTAATAATCTCTGCATGGCTGGATGAGGAGCTGTGGAAAACCACTTTGCTGTTTAGTCTGCAAAGTATATTTATTAGTTCTTGCAAAGTGCCAGGGTTACTTTGAAAAGGAAGACAGCTTCTCCCTGAAAAGTCTACGAAATACTTACATTGCTATCTTAGAACTATTGTTAGGCAGCATCAGGTGTGTAATTTTGTTTAGTTCCTTTTGCTTTCGTCTGTGCTCACGTTTTCTGCAGGGTCACGGTACAGTGACTGCCGGCATTTCACTGAGGTTCCTTCTGCACAGCCACAAATCCAGATTAGCTTGTACACATATGTCAAAGCTTACACACCCTGTGGGGTGGCATTCTGCTCTCCCAGGGCTGGCCACGCTGCCTGGCTGTGCTAAAGAGAGGTACACTCTGTGGGGGAATCAAGGCAATGTCCCCCTTTAACCATGGTAGGGTTGGACTTGATGATCTTTGAGGTCTTTTCCAACCCAGCTGATTCTGTTATTCTAAATCAGGCAGTGGTTTGGAATGAGGATCAGTTAGAGGATCTTGATTTTTTAACCAGCTTGAAATAATTCATGCCAGGCTCCTTTTCCTCCTGTGTAGCTGGAGAACAAATTTTGACACAAAGCAAAACAATTCTATTCCAAGGCCTCAGTAGCCTGTGCAGGGCTAGGGGGCAAACAATGCTTGGTATTTCCTAGGCAAACTAACCTTGTCACTAAATTGCTTTCAGACTCCCTAAAAATGTGCCTTTTGTCGAAAGATGCACTTCTTTTTTTTTTTTTTATTTTTTAAAAAGGACCTAAATGTTTCAGTGTTTCTGAAATCTTGTGCCTTTTGGAATCTTGTGCCATTACTGACCCGTTGCGCTCATGAAACATAACCAGTCATGGAGTGGCTTAGTGAGGTAAGAACTGGTTTGGCTGCCTGACAACCTGCACAAAACTAGAACATGAGCAGTGTATTGATTCTATGCATTTAGGTTTTGCTTTAAAAAACATGTTTCAAAAAGTATGCACCAAAGGGGAAAAGTTCTAGCTCTTTCCTTGGTCAGACGACCATGCAAAAGAGAAGGAATGCACCTCCAACATTGCCTGTTGAAAGAACTGAAATGAAAACATGGATTTGTCTTCATAATAATGGATATTAATATCCACACATGGATATTAATATCCACATTGTGGCTTAATTAACAGTTTCATTCAATTAAGCTCAAAAATATGAGGCTGCAGTTCAGTGCCTGAAACCAGGAGGTGATGAACCAATTTGACCAATGTCAAATAATGGTGTTTAAAAACTAAACATTTACTTTACCCATAAGCACACAACAGGTATACTATGTTTATGTAACTATACAGTACTTTTCTTGCAAACCGTAAGAGTTATTTTTTAGTGAAATGCCTCTTAGACCACATTTCTCTGTCCACA
The DNA here is from genome assembly GCF_000695815.1 of Acanthisitta chloris. NCBI lineage: Eukaryota > Metazoa > Chordata > Aves > Passeriformes > Acanthisittidae > Acanthisitta > Acanthisitta chloris. The sequence goes on along the minus strand of NW_008656704.1, from coordinate 22,257 downwards.
AAAACACCAAGGCCCCTCACATGCAACCCTCATGTGGCCAATAAAGCATCCACAGGCAGCTGTGACAACTGGCATGGTCAGTTGCATTAGTATGACAACAAATCAAACTGAAGATCCTAATTAGGGATGAGAAGATTCAAAAACCAAAGTCCTGGTGGGCTGGAATTGTTTCAGATAATTCTTTCCCTGCCTACTTTTTCTTGCAGCTTTTCCTATTTGCTTTAGTTGTTCAGTGCTATCTCACCCTCACAGCCCCAGAGCCCATTGTGAACTCTTAGTGTAACTAATACTGCACATGGGCTTTCCTCTTTCAGAGTAACTGGTAGTGAGATGAAAGAATTAGTTCCTTTTCCAGTTCTCTGTGGTCAGTTGCCATTGATTTCCATGACACATAGAATTTCTGGGAGAAATTTTAAGAAATGATGAATTAACTGTCTTGTCTTAACCTGGTAAAAGTCTAAATCAAGTTTAAGATCTGAGAAAGCTTCACATAACTATCAAAACACCAGATTTTCTAGACAAACAAGAGAAACACTTGCCCAAGTTTTTCTCCATCAAAGTGTTCAAGTTGCATAAAACACAATCAAGTGTTTCTTTGTACATTTTGAATCAAAAAGCTACAAAGAATTAAACCAATGTCTATGGCTTGAAAACACAATATATCATTTTATATATAATTTTTTTTATATCAGGATGCTCACAAGGTCAAATTAAGATCTACCCAAAGAGTTTAATTTAACCCTTGCAGTTTTTCACTTTTGCACCAGACTCAATTTTCTGAGCTGCTCATCCCTGTGTAGGAAATTTCCCCCCTCTGCCCTCCATGCACACACCAAAGGAACAGCAAGTGAACTGAATGTTATTGGCCTCTTTAGGTTGGGGCTCACTTTTTTCCCCAGTGCACTCAAATCTGAGGTTTCGTTTCTGCACACTTAAAAGGTAAAATTAACTGAACATTTGCATATTATACTATGAGAATGATAGTTAGAAACATAAAAAAACTAAAGTCAGAAAACTTTGAGGAGTTATTAATGCTACACTGACTCTTTCTGTGTGCGAACCTACTGGTTTGCAATCCACACCTGCTCACTGCATCACTTGGTTCTCACCTACGTTTCAGGAGACCACTAAAGTCAAGTTCTCCTGCATCCTCTTGTCCTTCACCGCTGTCATTAATGGAAAAAGATCAAATCTTTGTTTAATACAAAAAGACTTAGACAACACACATCAAAAACACTTTAAACCTCTCATATACTCAACACTGCCCAGACACACAAATAACTGTATAAAATCAACACAAACTTGTATCCTTTTTCACATGAATCATGTTTCTGTAGGCATTTGTGAAAAATAACACAAAGGTTTGTATTGCTTCTTATTATACTTGGAGGGCAAATTTTTGTAACTGCATACACAAATTTGCCAAGGTTTGTGTTAGGTTTCAGTAACACAAACATGAGCTAGTCAACACAGCCAACTTTGTTTTGCATTTCCAAAGTGAATGTGTATAAAACAAAGAGCTTGTGCTGATCTTCTGCTGTGACTAGGAAACAAAGATTTGCATTGCTGGGTGGTGCTTTTAACACTGCATAGCTGAGTGCAAATACTGATTGGGAAACTCTACACTTTAGATTTAACCTTTCTCTAAATGAAGGGGAGATCAGTTATGAAAAGAAAAAACCGTACATTGTACATTTTTGCAGGTAGAATCACAGTCCTAGGAAGGTGCATTTCTTTCCGTAATGTGACCTTGAGCAGGGTTACCTTCTGACAGAGCACATATAGACCAAAGAAATGCCCTTAAAGGGATAAAATAGTGCAAATCTCAACTGAAACGATGCCAACATTTCATCCAGATTTTACATACAAGATATTACTGAGGAAATCAGAAAATACTCAGATCCCTTCAGCTTCTTGGGCAGAGTAGACATTGCAGGTTTTTTAGATGTGTTAAAGAAATGAGTGCACTTGGAACGTAATATCTTGGCATTTGCTCTTTGAATCAATGGCTCTAAATAAGAGCTGTTACTTCTGAATCACAGCTTTACTTGCAATCAATAACCTGCTTGCCTCTTCTGCCTGTAGAACATTTTCATTCTGAGTATTTCTCCATATTTCATCATATAAAGGTGACATCTATATTGGTTAAAATTGCTGTTTGATCAAAAGGTAACAAAATGTAAGACACTTATAGCTTACACTCTGTAATACACTATGTGTTGTTTTGCCTTAGTGATGGCCTTTAATGTTCACTGTAAGATAACAAAGGCAGATCCTGATGTCTTGAGATCAGTGCGAATTCTCTCTCTGCATTCAAGGGACAGAGGACCATGGGAACTCTCATGTTGTAGCTGACAGCTTCCATGAAACTCGCAGGAGAATAATTTAGTGAATGAAAATACACTTTAAAAAACCTCTAAAGAAACATATATTTAATTGCCTTAAGTATTCAATCTTCCCCTGAAGCAATGACACTAATTTCACAGTAGAGTATTTCCTGTCGTGTGTACTGTCTGTGCACTGTAACCATTTCATTCTGCCCATCACCAACTACTCTAAATCCACTTCTGAAGTCTTTATTCACAGAAACAAGTTTTTGAAGTACTTGATACAATTGTCTGGTGCAAGTTCTGTGCCTGCTACCGCTACCCGTTTCTGAGGAGCTTCACTGTTTGAGGTTACCTTCTTTTGAAAGCAGATCTTATGTCGATGGATGGAGCAGCTTGGGAAGATTCTATGAAATAACAGTAACACAGGAATTAAAAACAGAATCTGAAATTCATGTGATTTATGTATCATATGAAATTAGTTTCCAACTAAGTAATCAGAGTTTCTGCTTCCCCTTTGCCATTAAGTTCTGGTAAGTGCAAAGATGTTCAGTGCTAAGATAAATGTGACTGAAGTATTTCTTTAAACTACATTCTGCAGTTCTGCATAGGAGATCTGTTTCTCTGACCTGTCTCTCCATTCCCCTTCCTGCCTTACACACAGACTGGCTCTTTTGTCTTCCCATTCCCTATGCTTTTTTTTTCCTGCTTGCACCTTCTGCTTTCTCAGTACTC
>NW_008656704.1:2790-19180 GCF_000695815.1 Acanthisitta chloris | reverse complement strand
TACAGCTACAGACTCGCACTGATTCTCAGCACGGAGAGGAATCCTTGTTGTGTGCATTACCCATTTGTGCCAGCCTGAGTCAGACCAAACAGCTCTGACCCACAGGCAGTGAGTGGATGCAGCCAGGCTGGGCCTTGCCTTGCTGAGTGAGCTCTGAGCACACACACACAGGTAGCTATGCCCTAGGGTGTCAGGCAGGTGCCAAATGTCTTGTGTGCCAGAGCTTGATTTGAATTTAACACTGGTTTTACCTGCCAGCTTTTCTAATGTTTGGATAAATGTCTCCCATGATATCTATCCCAGGGTTCATTTAAACAATAAATTACAGACACTTAAGAAAATTCTCTGAGCTCTATGGTAAAAATCTTCACTACATGAAGTACTTCATTTAAAGGTTGTGAACAAAACGAAGTGGCATTAGAAAAAAACAAAACAAAACAAAACCAAAGAAATCTTTACAAATCTTTACAGACACAAGTGGAACCTTACCTGTGACTTCAAGGTCAAAAGAGCAGCTATCAAACTTGTCCTTATAAGACACTTCGCAGCGGTAGTTCCCCGCATAGTTTTCCTTAGCTTTGATGATATGCATCTCAAACGTGTGAATCTAAAAATCAGATATAAAAGTTCATTAACCTTGGAGGATACATTTGCACAAAGCAGAAGGTAAAACATTAGTCTTTCAGACCAAAACAAGGAATAAGTCAAGCAATGGATTCTGAAAAGACCCTGGAACCCAGAAATGGCAACGGAAAGCTTTGATTCCTCCACCACTACTTAAGCTGTGCTGGGAGAGCAGAGGAACCTGCTTCTGCCAGGGTCAGAGATCATCACTGAAATCTGCCTGGGGAAGCTGAGGTTGGAATCCACTGCTCTTTAGTTTTAATCTCTTCATAGAACCATCAAGGTTGGGAGACTTCTAAGATCATCGAGTCCAACCATTAACCTGTCACTGCTATAACCCCTAAACCCTAAACCATAACCCCAGTGCCACATTCAGATGTCTCTTAAACACCTCCAGGGATGGTGATTCCACCACCTCCCTGGGCAATATCCCAGTGCCTGAGCACCCTCACAGGGAAAACATTTCTCCTAACGTCCAACCTGACTCTACCCTGATTCAGCTCAAGCCATTCCCTCTAGTCCCCTCCCGGCAGCCATGGCAGGATACCCACCCCCCACCTCTCTCCAACCCTGTCAGTGAGTTGGAGAGAGCCATGAGGGCACCCCTGAGCCTCTTCTCCAGGCTAACCAAGCCCAACTCCCTCAGCCTTTCCTCACAGGACATGTGTTCCAGACTTTTTAGGGAGCCTGTTGTCTTAACCTGATCTTTAAGCTGTCTTTGGAGCTTTGCCCCCATAAGAAGGAAAAACAAAGACACACCTTAGTGTGACGCTCAAAGGACTCTTTCAGCTGCAGGTGCTTTCCTGCTTTACTGGCCAGGTCCATCCATTTTCCTTTAAACCACTTAACATTTGGCTTTCGAAGAAGATCTTTGGCTTCTACTTTGGCTATAAATACAATATTCCCACCTTTTAAAAGACAAAAGAATAATACAGCCATTGAAGAACATGTGGTTGGTCAGTCACATCCGTAAAAGTTTCTTTTACTCCTGCTGCACTCAGTGTCCAGGTGTTCTTTTTGCCTTCAGAGTGGAGTTCACACCCAGCTAAAATCAGTGGCAGTTCTTGCAGCTGAGGGCAGAAGCTGAGTGTCCCAGGAATGGCATGTACCATTCCCAGCTGTGCCTCAGCCTCTGTCTCTCTGGGAGTGGCTTTTGATTTTATTTCTGAGCACTTACCAACACTCACTGTGCCGCTCTGAGGTTTTTCAACAAACAAAGTGGATCTTTGGGAGTCATCACATTTTTCTGGCTCTTCTGGAGTTCCTTCTCCAAGAGACCACACTGAGATGCAGAGGGAAGGGGAAAAAAAGGATAAAATCAATCATCTGAGTGTATTTTACTCCTTCCAAGTTACACTTACCTGAACCTACTAAACTCTCTAGCCCTATTAGCTCTCTCTCTTCAGATGTCCTGAAAGATATGTAAGCTTTTGTTCACACTGACATCCGTTGCTTGGCTGTCACATTATGTACAACTCCTGCAAGAACACTACCTCTGTGGTGACAGAAAGTGGAACTATCAGGAGGAAGAGAGAGGAACCTGATCAGCCAAGACAGGTACTGAGCAACTTGAATGGCACCAGCATTCAACCATGAGTGCTTTACAGAGGAGATGCACAAGGATCAGCTCTTTGTTTTTCAGAAGAGATGGAGGTTCTGAAAACACAAACAGCTACAAGCACAAAAACCACATAGGATGCACAGTTTCAGTGGGTCTCTCTCAACCAAGCCAAGTACATTGTACAAGCTGGTTCTTCCTCTTTGTCTGCAAAACAGGGCAGGAATGAAGTTTACTTCTGACCTTTGTTCTCTTCTACCATGACAGAAGCAGACAGTTTGGGAATCAGTCAATACCATGTCCTGCCAAGTGCACTGGTGGATACTTTCTGGAAAAAACTGTTTGTCAGATGGAAATTATTATGTCACGTATTCAGACACAGCACCTTCTCTTCTGGAAATTGGGTCTTTGGAACCAAAGAGGAACAGCAATGCTGAGAAAAGCAGAGAATGAATGGGCTCCCCAGGGCAGAGAACTGTACCAGCACAACTGTGCACTTCTGGTCCTTCTGTCCATCTGAGCAGCCCTGGCTTTGTGCTATGCCATTACATCTTGGGTAAATACAAGCAAAGCCGTGCTCAAAGCTGGTTCCTAGCAGAAAAGGCAGGGAGAGCAAGACAGTGGATGCCTGTCTGTTAGCTGCTTCCTCTTGGCAGAGGTAAAGCACCTGTCTCATCTTCCAAGTGAGAACTTGCACTCCAAATGTCACATCTTTTTGTGAGGAGTTACTGCCAGTGCAGGAGAGAAGCTGAGTAAAACCAGGAGTCAGAAATGTCCTTCTGTTTTGTAGAGATTACTGCTGTGGGAACCTTTTCACTCATGAAGATTTCCATCACTCACAAATGCAATATGACAACTATGGCAAAATGCAACCAAAGTGTTTTTATGATACTATAGTCTATGAGGAATTTTTGAAAAGTATAGAATTGCTAGATGGGTTTGCTATAAAATCTGTGTCTTTTAGGCTTTCAGCAAATGGTGGGTGGTGTGCCTAACCCTCTGAATGTGCCTGCTTGTACAATATTTCTCACAGGTAAAGACATTCATGTGTATACACACATGTATATACACACATATGGAAACATATACACAGACATAAATGAACACAAATATATAGAGAGACATATCTCCATATACTCTCAATAGTGTAAATGCTTAGATTATCCAGTATTACATGGTAGCATATGGAAACAACATAAGAACAAGTGAAGGTTACTGGTGGGAACAGAATGAGATGATGATGCTCAGGACAGGACCTGGTCACGTGCAGTGACAAACCTAACACACCAGGAAGTGAAATGGAAAAAGGGTATTAATGAATGGAAAAGGCTTACAGAGAGTCATTAATTTGGTACCACATAAAAGAACACCTAAATATTATCATCACCTTCATATATTAACATTTCCCTAAGTATGAAGCAAGCAGAACAGGAGGTGGGATGGCACTGGCTGAGGGGGCTGGCATAGGCAGCTATGCCAGGTCTCTAACCATGGTTGAAGTACCTGCTGCTCATTTTGTCCCAGAGGCTGCAAATCCTGAAACCACAAAAGTGGGTGTAGTATGCGTTACCTGCCAGGGTAGGAAGAAAGAGGTTATGATTTTGCTATGGTTTCCCCACTGTCCTTTGAGGGGTGAGAAGAAGACATTCTCCTAGAATCTTCTGGGACCTGCATGTGGGATTCAGGTGAGCCACTGTCGCCCTGTAGGCTGAGGAGGAATGGAGCATCTGTGTATCTATCTATACAGAAATAGGTATAGATAGATAAGTATGTATGTATGTATGTGTGAAATACTGGTACTGTCCTGTCCTCTGCAGCAGACTCTTCTCTCTCTCCTGGTTTGGGTGCTAGAAACCTCTTTGCCCTGATACTTAGAAGCATTTGAACGTTACATTTTGCTACTCTCTAAACAATGAAAACAAAACTAAGTATTATCTATAAGAAATAAAGGTGAAATAATATTTTTATTATGCAATTTTTGGAGTTCTTCATCACATGTTTCAGGAGGTCTCACCTGAATCTTTTCTTTCCGCTGGCTTAGACATCCCATCTGAAAGGGAAGAGCAATTTAGATGACACCAGCTCAGAGATCACAGCTTAACTGACCTCAGACCATTGGGATTTTAGGGACAGTGATTCTTCATGCAAGGAGATTAGACTAAATATTTAGGACCATATCCATCAGGTACTACTTGAATACCAGAAAAAAAAATCAACAGTTGAGAAAAAACCCCCAGAAATCTTCCCCCGTTTTCTCTAGAAAATCTTTATTAGTTCAATTCCCATTCAAGATTTCCTATTTTAGTAGTTCATATTTAGACAGGTTGCACAAAGCTTTTGTTTTTTTCATGATTTGTGTAACTCCAGGTGACAGATGAATTTATTTTGTTCAGTATTTGCCTGAGGGACAGTACTTTCAATTATTCAAACAGTCTATTTATTTACCCGCAGTTGCTTTCAGATCAACTAACCACTATTTTACTTTCTACTGGCAAAAGTTCTACCAAAGGACCTCAAGGCAGAACTGGAAAGGGAATTATCTGGTGTGAAGGACTTGTACTTCTGAACAGAGATGAATTTAATGTAGGGCACTGCAAAAATATTTCTCTGAGGAGTATTTTGAGTTCAGCCCAATGGTTTGGACTCTTCATTGACAGTCAAGAGAGGGATACATACATACATACACACACAAAGCACTATCACAGTCCTAACCTGCTGGTGGAGAACTAACTGAAGTATCATCTTCATCTGTGAAAAGAGACACAAATGAAAAAGTACATAAAGACACTGAAAGCACAGACGATATCTGCGTTCACACAACTATGAGAAAAGGCAAAACCTGCAAGAGAAAGGGAAAGAAACTGCAATATTCAGGAGCATTCACAACAGAAGCTTCAAACTGATGAGGAAAGCTTTGCATAGTTCAGTAGCTGAAATGGTAAACCTTAATGTTTCAAGCAAGTAAAAGAAAAATGAGATGTGGACTGTGATCTATTATTAAATCATGGGTTTATATGGAAGTTGCGGAGTGGTTCTGTTTGTTAGAGATGGAATCCACAGTGAATACAAAAGAAAAGCCACAATGAAACGAAGGTCAGTCACATATCTAACCTGAGGAAGATGCCATTTCTCTGGTGACCATGTCTGCAATTAAAACGTGCACCACATATGTGTTCAGCATCATTAAACCAAGATATGCAAAAGTTACAATAGTCTCCTGTACTTATACTTTGCAATTTCTGTGTTAGACATTAAAGTGCAAGGAGCAAACAACTTATTTTTTCCCATATTATAGGAGAACTATTTAAAATAAGGGAAGAACTATTATCATCATGCAGTTTTCACTAGAAGTTGACCACCATCAGGTACTAAATTATTACAGCAATTCCTATCCAGGTGTTTTAAATTGTTTGATCACATTGAGGTATATAGTTATACAAATCAAAAGCTAAAAAAACAACACTGGCAATAAACTCAAATACTGTAATCACTATTAGAAAATCAGAATGAGATAAATACTTTACTGGAGTCATCTATGTCTGTTTGGATTTTGACTAGAAATCTGAGAGCAGTTTCTGATAAAAATAAGCAAAAGGTTGTAGTGTCTTACAAGCCTAACGGTAAAAAAAAAAAAGAAAATTACCAATATATCCTTGGAAAGGCAAGAAAAAACTAGATATATTTAGGATTTACTACACATGTAATATAAAAAAACATGGGTTTTAAGCAGTATCAGGGAATAATCTGGAGAACATTTCAAAATGGAGAAGAGTTGAACAAGAACAACTTCAGAAAAATATTAACCCACATATTTAAATATACTTTTTTGGAGAATTTTTTTAGATTTTAGACTTGGATTTCCATAATCAAATTTCAAATCTGAAGTTATTCTGTTTTGTTTTGGCCTTGAAGTTATAATAGAAAGGATATATAGTACAAAGGAAAAATGTAACAACTCTGATGAGAGTGCATACCAAATGTAGCTGTGATTTTATAAGCACTGGTGATGTTGATGTTTTGGCTTTGTTTAACCGCTGAAGGCAAAGTGAAAGTCAAGTAGAATTTAACTACTTAGCAGTAACACTTTACTCATTCCTTTTTAATGACCCATCACACTTCATTCTCAAAGCCCCTTGGGAGGAGGATGGCAGCGGCAAAAGTATCCCTGTGCATGAAGGATTAAGGAATTGCCTTACAAAACTCTTTCCTTATTCATAGCAAAAGAAAAAGAACTCTTTGAATTCTTTTAATGGAAGAGTTCTTATGACCTGCATCCTCCAATGGCATCAGCAAGTGAGGAAGACATTGATTTTCAGTGGAAGCACAAGAATGATAAAGTCATGTCAGATGTTTTAACATCTGTGCAAGTCTGAGTAATTCCACTGTAAATCTTTCTCCATACCTCATGAAAGCATAAAGTGTATTTTCAGCTCTTTTTCTCAAGCATCACCACTGCTGTTGATGAAGGCTCCAGGAGCCACCTGGTTGCCAGAGAGTAGTTAAGATCAGCATAAAACCCTTTGTGTGATGCAGCCTACATGAGGATGCATGACCATCATGCTATAGAATCATAGAATCGATTGGATTGAAAATACCTCCAAGATCATGGAGTCCAACCCTACCGTGGTTACTAGACCATGGCACTAAGTGCCACATCTAGTCTCATCTTAAAAACCTCCAGGGATGGTGAATCCACCACCTCCCCGGGCAGCCCATTCCAATGCTTGATCACTCTCTCCATAAAAAATCTCTTCCTAATATCCAACCTAAACCTCCCCTGGCAGAGCTTGAGTCTGTGCCCTCTTGTCCTACTGCTGGTTGCTGGGGAGACGAGACCAACCCCCACCTGACTCCAACCTCCTTTCAGGGAGTTGTAGAAAGGACCACTCTGCTTTCCATTTGATTCAATCATTTGAAAAGCTCTAAAACCCAGAAGATGTTATTAGCTTTGCAGAGGGGTTTGGGGTATCTCCAGGGTAGTTGTGATTTCTCAAAGATGTTAGCATCAAAGACAAACAAAGCAAAACAAACAAACACTTCAGAAGTATCAAAACTAAAGTACAATTCTATGTGTTAGAAGTGGAAGGAGTATGAATACAACACATGCTGAAGGATTCTTCAGACAGATGGGTAATTATCAGTCCATCACTTCTTATGTCTCTGGCTTCTAGGACTAAAGGGACTCATAGCGAAACCCAGTTTGCATTCTGTGATCAATGATTATTTATGTTAGCAATAAATTCTATTTCAAGATAACAAAAAGAGCAAAAATATCTATGGAGACAGGCTAAGGGAGTTGAGGCTGTTCAGCCTGGAGAAGAGAAGGTTGTGTGGAGACCTCAGAGCACCTTCCAGGATCTGAAGGGGCTCCAGGGAAGCTGCAGAGGGACTCTGTGTTAGGAGCTGCAGTGACAGGACTAGGGTGAATGGGTACAAATTGAAGGAGGAAAATTTAGGTTAGATCTTAGGCAGAAGTTTTGCCTGTGAGGGTGGTGAGACACTGGCAGATGTTACCCAGGGAGGCTGTGGCTGCCCCAGCCCTGGCAGTGTTCAAAGCCAGGTTGGATGAAACCTTGAGCAACCTGCTCTGGTGGGAGGTGTCCCTGCCCAGGGCAGGGGTTTGAGTCTGGGTGATCTCTAAACTCCATTCCAACCCCTGATCATTCTATGATTCATCAATAAATACAGAGTAAATAAACTGCCTGAATAATTTTGGTTTATGCTGAGATTACTGAGCACAGTAAGACTAAGAATTTCAAATGTAGTTGACTTGAATTATCCATCTGATTTTCAAAGAGTATTTAGCAGTTCTACCAAGGGCACTTGGCACTTCAGAAATGGGAAATGAAGTACATATATGCAACAATGGAAGTTTTAGTAGTGAGATGAATGGATAAGTGCAACCTGGAAAACACAAGGATGGCACATGTGAACATGTTAATAGATGGTTGGATGAAACATAGAGAAGAGGTTTCAGTAAACATGCAGAAATTAATGGCTGGACGGAACCTAAAAAAGGAATGAGCAAATTGATATTAAAATTGGATTATTATTCCAGCAAGTGGGAACCAAATCATAACAATATCAATCTGGAAGATAATGTAAAAAATTAAAACAAAGGCATAAGCATTTTTCTTGAATAAATATGGGATACTGCAGTAAATTTGGAGGGATTTCTGCTGAGTCACTTTTTCTCTGAAAATAAAATGGATGATCACGTATATCCTGAATTTGTACATTATTCCCGTATTTTTAAACTAGTTAATACTGTGAAAGAAAATTTTATGTTTACTGCTCTGAGTTATTAATTCACAGTGAAATAACCACAAGATACAAAGAATTTATCACACTCTTTGCCATTTCTTAACTTTACAGAGAACATAAAGGGACATATATATGTAATTTAACACAGACAACAACCACTAAAAAGAAATACAACAGCAAAGCAGACACAGATAGGTATGCTCTATCTTCCCAACTTCTGCTGCTAATTCGGTCTTGGAAATGAGGTGAAAATTATGGACTGTGGGATTTACATGGAATCCTATGTTCTTTCCTAGGCGTCACATTCCAACACAGCCAGGCTGGGACCCATCCCAGGTGCCTGCAGTGTGCTCTGTCTTCTGAACTAGCAGCAAAGAGGTCACAACTGCTAACATACAGGTGTTGTAGAATTGCTTTGGAATTCAGGTTTGAAACTATTGTCATCTCATTCCCATGCAGGGAAGTACCCAAATCTGCTGCTCCTGAAGCTGCAGGAACAGTTTTATAAATAGGTTATACAAAAAACAACCTCTAGCTGATTCTGTCATCGTTTCCTTGCTGTACTGTTCAAGTCTAAGTGATTTTGGACAGACTGGAAGAATGTACCTCTTCCTATTTTGTGAAATATTATAAAGATTATTCACTGTTATGAAGATTTTCTTCTGGCAGACAAAGATGAAGGAATCACTCTGAGAAAAGATGCTCTCCCTTACTTGGTGATAAATGCAACAGAACAGGAGGTGATAGAAACAATTGCAATATGCCTAATTTTTCTAGAAATTCCTACAAAGTGTCTGGCAGTGTTTTTTGTTAGTTCTCCTAGCACCAAGTGGTTCCTCTTAACAGAAAAATTTTTCCTCTTGGGAAATATTTGTGTCCTTCACTAAACTCCAACCAGAAACGTAATAATGTATAATACAATAGAAGTATTTGCTAAGTTGCCTACCATGTTTCCTTTTTTGTTCAGTAAAATGTAGGTGTGTGAGCAGTGGGGAAAGCACCACTGATGTTCACTTTGAGATCAAATATCTCTCGTATCAGAATTAAAGCAAGCAGCACTAACTGCTAGAATAGCTCGAGGCAAGACCTTCATCTTTTTTCCCCACCATTAGATATGCAAATTATTCCTGAATTGTGTTTTCATTACCAGGATGACAGATTTGATTACTCACACAAAATTTTTGCTTGTCAAAATAATTGCTCAATGCAAAGATAACTGGCAAAACAACATGCACTGAATCCAGGTTCTGCATTTTGATTTTCCAAAGGGCACTTGAATCACACACTCTGTGCTTGTATTTTGACTTTGCTGAGGAAAAGAGCCATGCATGCCTTTGCCAAATCAATCTGCAGGGACCGAGTATGCATCCAGCCTGTCTGAAAGACAAGAGTTTGTCTGGAAGAGATCAAAACAGGAATACATTTTCAAGCAAGCCATTTCTTGATTTGCCATGGAAAAGCAGAACTGTGCCAGATGAGAAGCAAGCACTGAACAGTTGTAAGCGTGTCTTGGTCTGGTTCAGCCTTTTATCAGGATGAATGAAAAAAACAAAACAAGATTATTCATTTCAAAATATGCTTGTGGGCTGTTTGAATTCTACCTTAGCTGGGCTACTGCAAAAAGGAGCAGAATTTGGTCCAGTTCCCTCAAAATGTGTCTTCATAAGCAGTAGAACTGACAACACAACTGGAGTCTAATCTCAGCAGCAAAAAAGTGTATGTAAAGACTGGAGGTGATTTTTACATGCATTGCTAGGGGAAGAGTTATCTGTTCACAGCAGACAGTCCTCAAAGGCATTTTCAGCACTTGTAACAAGCTCAACCGCTGAGGCTCCCAGTGAGGACAGAAAGAGGAATGAGACACTTCTATTTTCAGATGAAAAAGTCTCTGGGGCTCTCTGAAAGGTAAAACATGCAACACCAAGTTTCTGTGTTGGAACAGAAACAGCTTAGAATGGGAGCAGGAGATTGTCCACTGTATTTAAAAGCTACCAATGTGCAGTGTCTGAGTTTTAGCAAGCATAGTCAGTGGCAACACCCAGGCTCACTTAAACAGGGCTTGAAGCTCATGCAAGTCACATGTAGCTCAATCTATTAATTGAGCAGTCTCTATAAATGCTGTGGCTAAAGAGTCAGTCTGGTTTGCAGAATTTTTGGTAATATACATAGGTATCAGAATTTCCTTGTGCTGGAGAAGTCATGCAGAAAAAAGATCTGGGAAGCTTCACATCACACTTCTGAAATTTAGCACCAAAATTCTGAATGGAAGGTCAAGCAATTTAGCATCAGAGACAGCATTTAGGAACGTTGTCTTTCCCACCCAGTTTTTATATACAATTTCAGACTTACCTTTACCCTTTTCATTTCCACCCTCCTGTGCTGTTGTTTGTTCTGTGTAGGAAGTACAAGTATATTTTTGAGAGGATCTTAAAGTAAAAAGAAAAACTTCCACAGCATTAAAAAATGCAGTTGTATTCTAGGTTTTGCTAGTATTGAAAAAACAACATTAAAGAATGGTTTATGTATGTGTATATGTAACACACAGTTGTAATCCCACAAAGCATTTGACAACCTGTGCACATCCATGCAATTTCTGTATTGAACAAGTCACACAAGATAGATGCTCCTGTTCTGTGCTTTTTAGAAGTAGCAATTGTAAGCCTCTTGTCCCTGGGCTTGTTTGGAAAACCTTTTGAAGAGTTACAGATCACTTTACATAGCATCATTTGAAATGAATTGGATCAGATATCTCTTGTGAGCCCCACCTGGAGTACTGCAAACATTTCTGGTATGCTCAACATCAGAAGGATATGCAACTGCTGGAGCAAGTCCAGAGGAGGCCACAAAGCTGGTAAGAGGACTGGAATACCTCTCCTCTGAGGATAGGCTGAGGAAGCTGGGGCTGCTCAGTCTGGAGAAGAGAAGGTTGTGTGGAGGCCTCACAGCAACCTTCCAGTATCTGAAGAGGCTCCAGGGAAGTTGAAGAGGGACTTTTGTTTCTGAGCTGCAGGGACAGGACAAGGGACAATGGTTACAAATTGAAGGAGAGAAATTTAGATCTTAGGCAGAAGTTTTCCCTGTGAGGGTGGTGAGACACTGCCAGATGTTCCCCAGGGAGGTAGTGGCTGCCCCAACCCTGGCAGTGTTCACAGCCAGGTTGGATGAAACCTTGAGCAACCTGCTCTGGTGGGAGGTGTCCCTGCCCAGGGCAGGGGGTTAGGACTGGGTGATCTCTGAGGTGTCCCTCAACCCCTAAAATTCTATGATTCTTTGCTCATCAGTTTATGCTTAAGAAAAAGTACAGAGATAGTGTATAGGAGTGTTCTTAATTAATTACCACCATTATCAACGTAGTCTTTCCTAGACTATTTGTACTTAGTTTTCTTGATCAGAAGAAGAAATGTGAATTATTTTTGACCTCATATGGATGAGAAAACGTAGACTGTACTTTCACCAACATTAAAATTTCTACACTTTGTCCTATTCCCCTATTCCTGTTTTTGTTTGGCTTCCTACCTCATTCACTTGGCATAAAATCTCATCTAGAATCTTGTCAAATCATATGAATTGTGCTGTCTTCAAGGTATAAACACTCAAGATCCTGTTGCCTATGAACAGTGACTTTCTGTGGCACTTACCTGTGAGCTGCCTGACAGAACAAGGGTTCGGATGATGGTCAGTGGACTAACACTGTCGAGGTAGAACTAAGATAATTTTTGTTTCATGGAGAAATCACATGCAAGAGCCAGTTGATATTATGATTATCCTGATTTCTTTTTCACATATGTGTAGCCATGGTAGCCATGAAAATAAAAATTTAGAAGACTAATGCACATTCTGGAATTGCCACAGACTCCTGAATGCTTCTGTCTTCTCCAAGCTCCAGTTGTCAAGTTGTCCATCTTGGCCAGATGGTCAAACTTGTTTCTTTTGCAACAGCAACACTTTCTTTTCCCACTGGGAACTGGGATTAAGAAAATTCACTGTTCTTGTCAGGTGGTAGCATGTCTACATGCAATCTGAAAACCTCATCGGGTCTAAGTGTACCAGCCTGGTGGCTTGCCATTGAGATCTAGAAGGACTACTTACAATGGCTTCCCAAAAATTTCCTGGTGTGGTTCAAGGTGCTGATTATGCCCAAGAAGGTGTTTATATGTTACAGAATTTGGATTCTTGAACAACCAACTTCCCTCTGTGTGTGATGACACTTGGCAACCCAAGATGACAGCACCTTGAGTCAGACAGGAGGAAGCTAGAGGTGACCAACACTTCCAGCTTAGAAATATCCACGTTTGGTCTGTGCCTAACCATAATGGCCTACTGACACCTCACTTATTTTACAGTAGTACTACAGATATGGGGAAAAGAAGGGGTTGTAGAAGTGATTTTGTACTTAATCTTGTGTTTTTAGATAGAAATGAAGGTGTTAATTATTTGAAAATGTTCATAGACATTTTTAATGTAACACTTCAAAGACACTTCTCCTCCCTGTGTACAAAAAGCTCTTCTCAGTTCAGTTCTACTTGAAAAGTTAAGATGGATCAAAACATGAATTCAAGTACAAAGTAGATGAGATAAGAGCCTCAGTGTGAAATTAATTGCTTTAATATTGACTGTACAAATTTTATGTCTGAGTAAAATAGTCAGCATTGCTGAAATATCAATTAACTTTCCTTACAAGTATATGGAACATGAAAGAGTTAATCACAATATATGGGTTATTTAAACACGAAACTCCTTGTGGAAAATGATGCTACTAACCAGGTCATTTTATAATGAAAGAATGTATTGTTGGAAGAAAGACATGTTGACTCAGTCTTGTAACATGCCAGTCATCAAGACTAAGTAAACGCAGGTTTAACACCTACAGAGTATCAGTTCTGTTTGGAATTGCTGTTTAGTTAGCTACACAAGGAATAAAATGCACCAAATGGTTAAATTAAACATGTATAATGTATGTCTGTATTAACCAATACCTGAGAGTATGACTCAAGTTACTCAATGCCAGAAGGAAAGACTTGCTTACCCTTCCAGCTCCCACTAAAGAAGACGCAGCAGCTTTGCACAGAGCCGCAGCTTTACGTGACACCCTAACCCTAAACAATGAGTTTCGCTTCACCTAACTTTGGCTTTCTGGAAATTACTCACTCACTCCTTTCTAGACAATTAGACTCATTAGGGTAATTGCCTGTACGTAGATCTCCAGTGACATTTTAGATAGGTTATCCAGGGAATGCCCATTGGATGAGCATGTGTGACCCAGGATATGCCCCACTAGTTCAAGGTGGAGCACTGCTGAACAACTTACATACAATACCTGATTTTCAACTGCCTAAAACTAAAAGAAATTAATCTCATGCTTGATTCTGTGTAACCTGTGGAGAAATGAATGGGTGTATGTTGGTAATGCTGTTCAACAGCAAAGAAGAATGCATAATTTATCCACAGAATCTAAACAGTGATCGTTCCCCTGGGTCCCGAAGGACATATGCAATGTTAAGCAAACAAGTCTCTTGCAAATAAAAACTGAATCTGAAAAATCAACATTCAGGCAAAGTGGAATGAGAATATCTTATCTGGGCAGGCTTTCTTACTTTTCTGTCCTCCCACTTTCAAGGGGACAATGAACACAAATCATATTATGGCTATGCAGTATTAGTCTCATGCAACTGTTGTTAGTGTTAGAGGTCAAAGTAGCATTTTTCACACTAACCTGGAGGTGGTGGTGCACTTTCATTTTCAGTCTCTGAAAAAGGAGGGAAGAAGGCAGATATTGAGCTTCAAATGAAAGCTAATATTTTTCACACATTTGACATATGTTTGTTGACTTTGGACATAGTTTGGGTTTGTTTAATATTTTAATCCAGGTATGAAATTTTTATTCTTTCCTGCATGCAACACATGACAACTTCAGAGTGACAAGGTCAGAGGTCTAAAGCTTAGGTCCTGTAAAGAGAGGTTAGTAAACTTGTTCAGTTTGAAGAGATGTAATATCCATGGACACATAGAATCTTTTAGGTTGGAAAAGATCATAAACAAGACTGCATGAAGACCTCATAGCAACTTTTCAATATCTGAAGGGCCTACAAGGGAGCTGGAGAGGGACTCTGTGTTAGGAGCTGCAATGACAGGACAAGGGGTAATGGGTTCAAACTGAAGGAGGAAAGTCTAGCTTGCATGTGAGAAAAAGGTTTTTTACTCTAAGGGTGATGAGACACTGGCACAGGTTGCCCAGGGAAGTGGTGGCTGCCCCGACCCAGGCAGTGTTCAAGGCCAGGCTGGATGAAGCCTTGAGCAACCTGATCTAGTGAGGAGGTGTCCCTGCCCAGGGCAGGGGGTTGGGGCTGGATGACCTGTAAGGTCCATTCCAACACCTAAATTCTATGATCATCGAGTCCAACCATTAACACAGCACTCCCAAGTCAATCACTAAACCAAGTTCCCAAGCACCACATCTACATAGCTTTTAACTATCTCCAGGGATAGAGGATCCTTTAAAAACCTGCACTTCCCTGGACAGTCAGTTGCAGTGCTCAATCACCCTTTCAGTGGAGAAATTTTTCCAAATATTTAAAAACCACCCTGACACAACTTGAGGCCATTTCCACTTGTCACTTGGCAGAAGAGACTGATCCCTACGTGTTTCAACTTCCTCTTGGGTATTGCAGAGAGCAATAAGGTCTCTCCCTGATGTGCAGGGCAGCTACCTGCGTGTACTCACATTAACTGGGCTCCAGTACATTCTAGGATATTTTGGCAATTAGGACAGTTCAGGACAGTTCTGGAATGCCATGGAATCCAAGCTGAATTTCAAGTTTGAGTTTGATTTATTTAAGGCAATTGGCCGTGAACCTCTGCTTAAAGGTACAGCTCACCACATCAATATGCAAAAGTTCCATCAACTGAAATAATATCTGATATGACTTTAATCCTGAAGTGTAATGGATCCATTAACTTAGGAGGATCATGCAGAGTGGATTCAGAGACCTTTGTCTCATTTTCGCCACACCATTAGATCTAGAGTTCAATGTTCAATGCAAGCAGAAATAAAATAATCAGATTAGCTTCCCTGAGTAGGACCTACAGTATGTTTGGGTTTTCTTTCTTTCAGTCATGGTTCTTAATCTAAACCATTTCCCTTTCAGATGTGTGAGACAGAATCCAAGCTCTTTATCCTATTTAAATATTATCCTTTTGGGATGATAAGTTCTCCCACCTAAAATCATAAGAACAAATTAACTAGATAAAATGTATTTATAAAACACTAAAGGAAGCTTATTTTTACCATTTAAGAGCTTTAGGACTCTAGTCTAGTTGAAAAGAGAGGGCACAGACTCAAGCTCTGCCAGGGGAGGTTTAGGTTAGATATCAGGAAGAGATTTTTTTATGGAGAGAGTGATCAGGCATTGGAATGGGCTGCCCAGGGAGGTGGTGGATTCACCATCTCTGGAGGTTTTTAAGATGAGACTGGATGTGGCACTTAGTGCTATGGTCTAGTAACCACAGTAGGGTTGGGCTTGATGATCTTGGAGGTCTTTTCCAATCCAGTTGATTCTATGATTCTATTTATCGGCGATAGTGCATTGACTTACAGTTTAACTACTTACAACAAGCAAAGATTTAAAAGGTTGAGATCCTTAGCTGCAACAGTAGATGGATCTTACTAACCTTTGTCATGTTATGGGTATTAACCTTTGGAAC
This sequence comes from Acanthisitta chloris, assembly GCF_000695815.1. Taxonomy (NCBI): domain Eukaryota; kingdom Metazoa; phylum Chordata; class Aves; order Passeriformes; family Acanthisittidae; genus Acanthisitta; species Acanthisitta chloris. The sequence goes on along the minus strand of NW_008656704.1, from coordinate 3,033 downwards.
TCCACTCAGGTCATAGTCAGGAAATAACGTTTTGGTATCTATCACACAGAAATGCTGGTAAGGCTATTCCTTGGCAATCAGGTCTAAATATAACCAAAACATACTTCTCATGCTTGATAAATCCACTGAATGTTTAAAAGGGAGGCATACATTTAGTCGAAATATAATTTTAAGCTGAGTGTGTGAATTTGATATGGTTTAGGAACTTCCAGTCACATACACAGATACAACAGCAAACCGTTG
>NW_008656704.1:0-2766 GCF_000695815.1 Acanthisitta chloris | reverse complement strand
GAAAGAGCTGTTTGTAAGTTCTGGTCACAGCACCCATCACACAGAATGAAAGGAAGAAGTATATGAAAGACCAACACACAGAGTGTGATGATAACAAAATATCTTTACTTAGGTTCACAGCAATTTATTTTTTCTGGTCTAATCACTAACGTACTACGGTTTGTTTTGTGACCTAGAAAAATATGAATTTTTTTCCTATGAAAATATGAAAACTGCACCACAAAAAGTGTGCCTTGGAACATATTCTCTTTACTACCATGATATTTCTCACTGCTTCCACTGAGAATAAAATAACATCTCTGGGGCATGGAAGTATATTTCTGGCATGAGAAAGTAACAGCAGAAAATAACTGACTGTAAAATTTTCCTTGTGAAATTTAATAGCTAGAAACAGGGAGTATCCTTATGAACATTGAATTAGGAAGTTCTCCCTGGCTCACTAGCAAGAGTCATAAGTTTATAAACAAAAGCTCAACAAATTAAGCACTTTCCAGGCTCAGAAAAAAGGTTTATGAGCCTTTTGAGGGACTTGCCTTGAGTTTTTCTTCCATTTTGAGAGGCATTTCATGGCTCCACCAACACAGCAGTATTGCTCAGAAATCACACACCTTTCAAGTCCTGCCTTGCCCAGCAGTAGGCACAGTTGTTAGCCACAATCTACAGCACAGACCAGACCTGAAACACTTATTATAGTCTAAACTTCATCTCATACATGCAGACACTAAAGGAGACATTTGAATCCTGAGAACTCTCATGGGCAACCTACTCTAGTTGACCCTGTTCCTAGCAGGGAGGTTGGACTAGACAATCTACAAAGGTCCTTTCTGACCTCAGCTGTTCTGCAATTCTGGGATGGGATGATGACTGAAGCAAGTCCAAGAAGTCAGTGGTTTGTTTCCTAAACCATAATTCAAGGCCATTTGGACTATTGTTAGGGGAACTGAGAGAAGAACTATGCTCAAGAGAGAAACCTGAAGTGTAACATGGGATGAAAAAAAGGAAGGGGAAGGCAGAGCACCCCCAGGCACTTGGGGTGGCAGAGACACAGGTAATACTTCAACATAATCTTTTGACCATGTGCGACCCCTTTCATGGTCATGCTTGGCTTACAGTTCCATTCCCGAGGACAGCCAGGAAAAAAACCATTAATAGCACGGAGTAGTTTCCACCTCCCCAAAGAATGATAGCCCTCTCTGGCTGACCTCTGCAGCAGGCTTGTCAGCCAGGAAAGGGCTCTGCACACTCAACCAGCAGCTTATGGTTGTGCTCCTTCCCTAGGAGGCATGCTCACTGGAGTCCCCAGATGCCATTCCTGACAGCCTGTTGCCTAATATGGTGCTCTGTCGAGGCATTGTCGGGGGGGCTGGTGGTGGAGAAAGTGTTGCCTCTGGCACACAATCCTCCGCCCCTTTGGGGAAGTTGCTCACTGGGTTATAACAATGTCTCCTGAGCCACAGAGAAAAGAGGTGTGGAAGGTCCAGTTACCACTGAATTGATACTATAATGCCAACCGGACCTTCTACTGAGCAACTGAAGTTCCCTTCTGCCTCACAGTTTCTAAAGACAAAAGGGAGTGCTCTTATCTCTGCACGTCTTTATTTGAGAAGCCAAGAACGTTGCATTTCAGTGGGTTGTGTCATGTTAAACACAGACCTTGTCTTAGTCATCAGTTGTGAAACTTGTTAACGCATCTGGCTATATGTAATTCTACAGCTAGAGTAGGAATTGGCTTATCAGCCCTTTCTAGATGGCTGCTCAGAAAGTACATCAAGAATTGTAGCTAGCAAATAAAGTGAAAGCACAACTGCCACTTAGTTAATATCTCCAGAAATGCTGTCATGCCTCATCCATGTCATGAGATGCATTCAGCATCCAGTTTGACATAGGATATGAGCACTTAGTGCCAAAACATTTGTATTTGTGATTTATAATTACACATGCACACATACACTCCTGAAAATCTGCAGGAGATGCAACTTGACCCATTACCAACAATTTTCCATCACTGTTCAACATCTACTATGTTCAGTTTTTCAGAAAAAGTAAGACTTAAGATCTCTTGCTATGCATATAGATAGCTAAGCTTCAAAAAGTCCCATGAGATTACCAGTGTGCTAAAGTTATGGAAATGTTTAAGAACCATGGTAAATTGGGACTATCATTCCAAATTTCAATTCCATTTTAGGTCTGGCTGCAGACACGCAACCTGCAATTGCCACAAGAAGCTTTGGCAGGGAACTGACATATGGATGTCTGCTTGTGTGTGTTGGCAGTTTTTGAGGGCTCCAAATTCCCCCTTCCACTGGCTTCTCTGACAGCAACAAGCATAGAAACTCCCTGACATCATAGATATTACTTGGAGTGGAATCATAAGGCAGCATGCTGACAGTTCTGAAACAGTCTCCAGGTCCTACTCTACTACTGTGCCTAAAGCAAAGTGTTCCGGAGACTTGCAGTTCAGATCGTTCAGGAGCTACAGCTCCTCAGCAGGCACACTGGGAATGAGCTCTGGCTGGATAACCCTTCTCACTCAGTGAGTCTGTATCCTGACCGGCTTTGCTTTGGGTAGGCTTAGGAACTTTCAATGCCTTTGGAAAATGAGTAGTGGGTTGTTGTTTGGTTTGGGTTTTTTACTTAGTAAAGGGAAATGACCTTGAGCATTAAACCAGGGCTTGCAGAAAGCCTAAAGATAGCATTTCACCATTGCTGGGCTGGAACATTCATGGAAAGGAGGAGGAAAGTCTCCTGCACTAATTTCTCCCTGCA
>NW_008656703.1:0-1338 GCF_000695815.1 Acanthisitta chloris | reverse complement strand
TCTGCTCGGACGGAGCGTGCTTGCTCCGCTCCCAAAGTTTCTTGGACAGGAGCTCAAAGTCACTTCCCATTAGAAAAGTGAAAACCGGAAAGCTCTAAGGCCGCCTAAGAAACGCCGTGCTGTTCAAGTGAGAAAAACTCTGGCGTGGGTGCGTACCTTAGTGCTCAGCAGTCCCCGAGGGCCGCTGTCTCAGTTTAGCCAGCACCTGGAGGAGAGGGGTGATCGCGTTTCTCTGCCCAGCGAGAACACCGAGCTGGCCATTTCTCCTACAGGACGTTTCAGAGGGAGCGGACATGTGCGAGCGGTCATTGCTTTACCACACGGAGCCCTCGGGGGCTGCCGGAGTGCGGTGCGGGGCCCTGGCCGGGAGGGACGTCCACATCGTCCCCGCCGGGAGCCCCCGCACCCCGAGCCGGTTTTAGGAAGGAGCGCGGGCTTCATAATCCCGAGGTTTCGCTTGTCACGTGAACCGTGCTAGGAATGATCGTTTACGTCACTCTGGCAGGAAAATATTTTCCATTTTCATTGAGATCCACCCCGGCAGATGTATACCAGCACATACCAGAGTGCAGGGAGAATAACAAAGAAGAAGCTTAAGCTAAACGATTTGCCTTAATTGGGAATGCTTCGAGCTGATAAGACTAAATTGGAAAGTCTTAGTTTTCTACCTTTTTTTTTTTTTTAATGATGACGGTACACGAACCTGATAAATAAAGTCATTAAGAAAATTTGCATTGAATCGTATGGGAGCTACAAGGAGTAATACTTCTTTTAGCACAACACCCGAGTGCCAAGATACATTTTCATGCTACTTAAAAGGCTGCCAGAAAACATTTTTTTATACATGTTTGCATAATCCTCCATCCTCCCCCAGTAAAAATATTGTCTCCCTGTCTTGTTTCTGTTATTATTTACTTAACATTAACAATCTCCCTGTCTTGTTTCTGTTATTATTTGCTTAACATTAACAGAAGAATGGCAGAAATCTGTGACGAAGAAACACTGAAAAGTTGATATAATCTCGAGTTCAGCGAACTCCAAAATTCGCAGTTGCCAGAACACACTAAAAGCAAGCGGCAGCTTTACCGGGATTTGGCTTTGTCACAGAGACGTAGTTATGAAATGTGCTCATTGGTATGCATGCCTCATTTTTTATTCTTTTTCTGTCTTATTCTGAAAAAAAATTCTATTTTTAACTAGGTTAAAAAAAAAAAAGCCCGGAGAAAGGGAAGGAGAAAATTAGTAGAGTGAATATGCTCAAACTCGCTCGTTCCTATGATTGTTATCGTTCCCTGCTCCTGTCATCCGTTTTTGCTGCCTCGGTTGAGTTTTTGACGC
>NW_008656702.1:0-1344 GCF_000695815.1 Acanthisitta chloris | reverse complement strand
GCCCTGGATTAAGATAAGTGAAAAGAAAAAAAACCCAGACCGAGATACAGCAAGACATAGCACACTGAATGGTGCAGAGTTATGAATTATGTAAAATAAAGAGCATAGTATGCCAGTTACATTTGGTTACACTCCAGAAGTCTAGTACACGCCAGAAGTCTAGTTTTACTTTACCAGTATTAAATACCACCACATACAATGTAAATTACATCAGTGTACACAACCACCCGAAAAAAAACCCTTGAAATGCTCTATTATTACCTTTATTTCTCTCTGTTCTACTGATTTTTCCCATATTTGTTGATCATATGCTCCAATCTGAAAAGAACACAAAAAAAACACATCTACATTAGGATTCCAAAAGACATTGACCAAACAAAATCAATCAAGCTTCAACAAGACAAGCATGAAGCCAGCAGGTTATTTCCTTGGGGAGACTTGTTTACAAAGAAATCTTTATCTTCTTCATTCCATCTTGGCTGGACAGGATCCAGGTGAGCTGAGCCACAGGCAGCCTTAGCCTCATCACAAGGACTTGTGCAAGTCAGAGGACTAGGCAGACCATGCTCCCTCCCACCTCAGGTCAGGATTCCACTCCCCATGCTGACAGGGAGCAGAACTATGGCAGCAACACTGACACAGCCTTTCAGATAACTTCAGAGAAATACCATGCACATCTAGTTGAACCCATACCTTCAATTACCCTCTTGGAAACCATAGCCTCATCACAAGGACTTGTGCAAGTCAGAGGACTAGGCAGACCATGCTCCCTCCCACCTCAGGTCAGGATTCCACTCCCCATGCTGACAGGGAGCAGAACTATGGCAGCAACACTGACACAGCCTTTCAGATAACTTCAGAGAAATACCATGCACATCTAGTTGAACCCATACCTTCAATTACCCTCTTGGAAACCATCTCCCTCTATAATTCTCATTCCATTCCACCCACTTTTACAGTATCTGGTCTTTAGTTTTATCTCTTGACAGTGCACAGCAACAAGATACATGGTCAGGCTGGTAATCAACTAGATTACAGGCCAGGGGAAACTCAAATATCAGGAAACAGCACTGATGAAAATGGGTTTTGAGTAGACCTATTCCCAAACTTTTCACTCTGCTGCTGGTCTACTTATTCATTAACCTCTTTTAAATAACTTAGTTTTGCTAAATATGAGCAAGATTTTAGTTTCAAAATTACAATAAGAAGGAATTGTTTTCTCCCAGGCTCCAGCCTCACCACAGCATTGTAGAAAAGAGCAAAACCACAGATTGTCATGATTTAACTCCAGTCAGCAACTAGGCACCACACAGCTGCTCACACAGAGCCCCAGAGCAGCTGCTG
>NW_008656701.1:2730-28002 GCF_000695815.1 Acanthisitta chloris | reverse complement strand
TGGAGGTTTTTAAGACAAGACTAGATGTGGCAATTAGTGTCATCGTCTAGTAATGACAGTAGGGTTGGACTCAGTGATCTTTGAGGTCTCTTCCAACCCAGCTGATTCTGTGTCCTTAGTCACAACCATATGCCAAATTACTACACAAATCACTTGAACCTTGTAGGCTCTTGCCAGAACTCCTCAGTACACCCAAGTCTAAACTCTACATATCCAAGCTAGTCTTGATACTGGGTTGTGTTTGATTTTATCCAAGTCAATGACAACCTTCCCGCCCCACAACCTTTCTTATCTTGAAAACCTTTTAGTGTCTGAGGGGGAAATAAGCACAAAATATTACTCCAGACCCTTCCTCTAGTCAAATACACTTCTGATTATATATTTAATTAATTAATTGCATTAGGGAACTGCAGCATCAAGCACATCTAATTTAGGACACATCTGCATTCTCCTTTTTAATTCCTCTCCATGATTTGCAATGTATTTCTCTCATTTAGAAGCAGAATAACATTTTCCAACACAGACTGAATTTATTCAGAAGCACAGAAGCCAGTTGCCTTTACCACTGACAGATGCACTTCAGTGTAATTAGTTTCATGACTATTAATGAAATAACTCATTTGAACTTTTGCCACTAAAATGTTAATGAGTAAGACCAGACAGTGATTTGGCAATGGGATGTAGATCCTTTTACAGTTTGTTAGTTCTGGCCCATGTCCACCATGACCAAAGGTCATTGCTACCTGAAGACTATTTGATAATCTGCACGAGACGAGCTGGTAGCATTAAACTCACGCTTCGCAAGAAACAACCTTATAATTTGCTCTCAACAGAAAACCAAAGTGGGGAAAGGTCACTGCAGTGTGCAACTTTTACAGAGCTGAAGTCAGAAAATTTCAATCATTAGACTGCTCACCCAGCACCTTTCACCAGCAATGAATTCGATGAATGTAAAGAAGAAATAATTCAAGTTGAAAAAGCTTGTGGATTTCTTGTGATACAATTAGCCTCTCTGACTCACTGTCGCAGATTGTAAAGAGAACTGGAAAAATAAATAAATACTAAACCCGTAAAAAATCACACTTGGTGTTTCTAAGTTTTAGCTAGTCGCTCATTAGGTTCAGAAAACCATTTCAGAGGTGAACCATGTTATACCTGGTATATCGTTCCCTCTTGTCAATCCAGCAAACCAAAAGGTTACACATGACCTTCAGTAGTGGCCAACACATACTGCATCCACTCTTAAAAAATTATGCTCTTCTGTTTGGGTACTGATATAATTCAGGGCATACATAAGCACATCCCAAAATTAATAAATTCACCCTGACAGCACACCAGAGCAAGCCTTAAAAAGTCTTGCTACCTCTTCACAGATAGTAAAATGTGACATGCACATACAATGAAACTATTTGCTCCAGGACTTAAGGGAACTGGGACTTATTAAGTTTTCACGGGGAACTTTAGGATGGGCAGGCACAACATAATTACTCAAACAGAAATTCTAATGCTGCACTGAAGCTGGCAACCCTTCTCTTATGACTGCACATGGGCTCGACTGAGGTTATGTGTCTCACTAACAGGATGATACCTTCAGCACCATATTCCTTGGCATTGCCATCTAACTCCTGCCTTTACATCAAGTCAAAACACAGCTGTGCAATGAATCCTGAACAAGCCCCCTCCTAAAGCACTGATTTTGAAACAAATAGGCAATGCATGCAGTAAATGTGACTCCCTAGCTAACCTTAGCTTTCCTCTTCTTTAGTCTCCCAAGAAAATAGTTTTATTTGGACTAGATAATCTTCTGCAAGAGATTACTGATGGCAGATCTCACAAACCCTCACCGTTCTTTTGGCCATAGAAAATGAAATTAAAACTGCTGAGTGACACCTAGGCCTCTGTGGATTTGACATGATGATAGCAGCACTCTTTCAAATGTAGTTACAGGCTTTGGTCTTCAAATGTCCATGTGTGCAGATGCAGGATAAGCGAAATACTTGCAGGGGGCTGTTATTTCATGAATTTTTAAAAATAATGATCAAGATTTAGCTTTCAGTCATATCATATAAGATAGTAATTCTAGATTATTCTTTTTTTTTTTTTTAAAAGGATTGCAGCTTGGGTAAAAATCAGTCACTCATCTAACTGGGCAGTTGTCATATATTTACATTTACATATATATGACTTAGCATCAGCAATGGACAATACATGAAACAGCTAAGAACAACTTATTGAGCAATGTTGTCTTACATGTCACAGGGGACAGTGCCTGTACATGCCTGTGGCTTTCAGATGCCAAGATCTTGGCAGCCAGTCTGGTTTTTAGAATGGAGATGTTCAGTACTTTTTGCAGATTCTTATGAGGTGTTTCTGCCTAGGAACCCACTGGGGAGATATTATAACCATTAGTCACTTTGGAAACCTTGACACACAGCAGATTAAGCATCTCAATTCATGTACATTTCAGAGGAAACTTTCATATCACATCATGTAGCCTTAACTCCATAGTTACTGGTCCACTCAGGAGCATTTTATCCACCATTTCCAGTTTTCACACAAATACGTACAGCAGAGTAAAGAATGTCATGCATAAGATCCAAACAAATAATTTGTTACTTAGTTAAGAACCCTCCAAACCCCACACCACATAAACAAACACTGCTTTTGCCTAAGTTACATGTGCACCTTCAGTAACAACCCAGCTGCTACATGCTTTCAATTGTTTATCTCCAGCTGAATGTGGAGTCATCCCTGCAGTCCTTGCGTAAACTCCTGATTGCACAGGGACAGCCTCTCTTGGTATAACCCTCCACAGCAGAAAAAGGCTCCAACCAAAACACCTTTGGCAAACTACACTGTCTTGATGAGTGGCTACTACTTTTACTTAGGAAGCCACGCCATCAGCCAATGTTGCCATCTTAACTACAACCATATTCACATTATTTGTTTATTTACTTTAGTACTTAATCTAAACAGATTGGATGGCAGCTTCCAAAACATATTGATCTTACAATGCAAAAGCAACAGAAGGATTACCTCAACATAGCAAAACCAAATTATACAAGACTGTATGAACTCAGAGACTCAACAGGAAACAAGTGCACTTTTAACAGTACTGCCTGAATACAAAACTCAGATTCCCTAGAAATGGGACACTTTATTCTGTATTTATAGCTTTCCTCAAACAGCAAGCTATAGCACTGTTGTACTATTGACAGATCTTCTTACTGTTTGCAGTGATAATTTCTTTTTTCTTACATATTTGGGATTCTTCTAAAGTGGTATCTTCTGCACTTCATAGTGACATTCCTGAAATAACTTTGAAGAAATAATGAGCCTTCCCTTACTTTACAGATTCTCTAATACAATGTAAGCAGCTTTACAAGGCTTAGCTGGTCTCTGCTGACCTAACTGCATATTTCACTCCTACAATAAACTAAAATAAGCAGCCTGCTTCCACAACAATTGACTAATTAACATAGTGATTTAGTTAGTTTCTTATTAAAAGAAACAATCCTAGTCTTTCAAAAAATCAGACATACCAAGTAACAGTGGAGGAGATTACTAGAAAGAGACAGAGAGACACAGACATATCTCAATAAGCAAATAGATGTTGTGCTAAGGTTGTTGTCTGGGGTTTGGTTATGGTTGCTAGTTTAATTTCCAGCAATTTAGGGTGGTTTCTCTCTTTGCTTCTGAATCATTTTCTCAAGCACAGACACTATGTTCAAATCCCTGTTGGCTGCTCTGTTTGAGTGCCTGCCAATCAGTGCTACAGTGTTTATATGGGATCTGTCTGCTACTGAGTCACTGCGTCCCTGCAGAGAGCATGAGGTCACTTGCTGCTAGCTCAGAGCACCCGCAGGGACAGCCTGGAGCTGAGCCGGACCGTGGCTACACCTTTTATATAAGAGAGAGGCTCCTCTCTTCTGCCTGACATGAACTGTTGTGTCTTCACTCCAGAAAAAGCCAATAATGGGCTTTTTATTAACACACATATTTAGGACAGATAAGCTCACAAAATTTACTATCTGGACCAACTGTCTCTTGCACTGTGTAAAAGTGATACATACATACACTCTATATACATACTGTGTGCATACTGATACTTGGAAGGGCTGGGAGGAGAGGGCATTTACTTGGAACAAACCCCAAAACTATCTTCTCTGACTCAGCTCATCACTCCTGTGATGGCAGACAGCATTCAGATGTGATGCCCCCAGTTTACTTCTTCTGTGTTTGCCTACAAAGGAATCAGCAAAAGATGCCTTTAAACTGCTGCTATTAAACTTCAGAACTGGTGCCTTATGGAAAAGGCACTCAATTTAGTTCAAGTTATCAGGCAGAAAATTACATGTTGATGCAAATGTACTTCGCAATGGTTTAATAATTTTCTTTTCAAGGATTTAGTTCTATCTTATCTGAAAATTTGTTTTCTGAAACCCATATGACAGCTCTGAGCAGCAGTATTTGATCAAAAATATTGTCACACTCTGGCTTTACCAGACAACAAGCCTTACCTCCCAGAAATGCCAACATCAACACTGATAACACATGAAATAGTATAAACTAAGAACTGTATATAGCAGTTAGAGTAGTATGATTTTTAACCTTGTTTCACTAATGAAATGACAGAAACTCAACAATATAGGCTTCTATCTAGGAACTTAGAAGAATATATGCCTTTTCTAAAGATGCAACTAGCTCAAGAAGAATTGACAGCAAACACTTAAGAAAAGGGCAAAATCTTCCTAGGTGCCTAAACATTTTACAGTAGTCTCATTCTGCAGGTTACTAATTTTCTTCATCGCAAAATCAGACTTATTACTAGCCACAACTACTGTGCATAGGACTTCACCTCTGAGCCACAGACCCTCATTCATCCTCCCTTTACGAGATGGAAGAATTCTTCAGCGCTCAGTATTTTCTTTCCTTTCTAGTGCTAACATGATGATTTTGGATAAGATCACACGTTAAACAGTTAAATTTTTTCTCACAGTGCATCTTCAGCAGCCCTTGAATCACCTGCAAGTTTTTCACAACTTCTCTGATCTTTGCAATAACACTGTCAGTGCTGAAAACAGGCATAATATTTTTTTAAATATCCAAGACAATTTTTTGTCTTTATTCCATGTTTGTCTCTTTGGACATTGACCTAAGCATTGTTCTGTGAAAGGAAAAACCTGACCTGTCTATAATAGTAACAGCTGATGCACCAGCACATCCTCCAAAAGAGTTGTTTGAAATCACAGGACCTCCAAGCACCCTGGATTTATCAAAGAAAAACTTAGGATGACTACAACTAAAAGCACCATCTATGACCTTAACCATTGCCTAATCACAAGTAAGCACCAAGGTGCAGAAGAGCTCCAAACAAACTGCAGCTCAGCACCTGTTTAACACATCTTTCACATATCTTTATTGGGATAAGACAGTGAAGAATCAAAGGATACGCTGTGCAAACAATTCACCACGCAATTCTGAGGTGAAATTTTAATTGCACAAAAATAAATGCCTTTGGCATTATCATTACAAAAACAAGTTTATCTTTGTCCTCTTGCATGTTTGAATTGCTCTTGATTGTGCAAGTGAACAAATCACCTCATTGTGCAAGTTCCAGCAGGGTGACGTTTATTCAGCAAATATATTTAAGAAACTGAACTTCTAGAATATTAGATGCATAAACGTAATTGCTTGGTTTCCTGTAATTATTCTAGGCTGTAATTAAACTTCTATCCCTCCAACACAACTATGTAAAAAGGTGAATTCTGTACCACGTGCATAGATTCAAAAGGCATTCTTTTCTACAGCTAGGGATATATTATCAATCCAATCTCATATTTCAAGTTGGATGATCATAAAATGCTTTTTAATGAAAATATATAGCGCAGAAGCAAGGTGGCACTTCACACAGAAACTTCTAAGTTCAACCACTGTATCTTCACTTACACATCTCAATCAGATCAAGAAAAATCACCAGCCAAACAAACAAACATAAAAAATTTGATTTTTAGTTAGAACATGTATTTATTTTTATTTACCTTTCTGTGGCTTACAAAGCGTTTTTTGACAGTAATACCCCTACCGTGCCATGTCATTGTTTCTCCATAAAAATTGCCTTTCAAAATTTTACATGTATGTGTGCATCCATACATACAGCACAGCTACATATTCTAGATAATCTAGACAAATAATCCACCAGGTATCACAAAAGCCTAGTTTTTAATTGCAGTCCTACAGAGGGACTTAGAGAACAACTGCTTGTGCCTTGCTCTGAATTAGCACTACACAGTTCTGGAAAGATCTTGAGTCTTCTTGGGCCATTCCAGAAGCTTTCAGGCTTCTGTATATGCAGTCAAATTCCTCCATCAGATGCCTCCAAGCTAATGCATCTCTGAGGCCAAATGGAAGTATGATGCAATTCTGAGATCTTCACTAGTGATAGAACTTAGCAATGGCATCTTGAGTAGAGTTTGCTAAGATTGAAACCTACCTCTGATCTTGCTTCTCAGTCAAAAAAATGGACATACCAAATAGTTGCCAAGATAAAACCAAGACTGATGCTCACCCGATGCTCCGCTTTGGTTACTGCTATTAATTATGCACAAATGCCTTGAAGGTTTTATGGTTAACCTGATGACCTAGTTTCATTTTGCTGGCACTTACTAAACTTTCAAAGGACCTGCTACACCAATACTCTTGCAACACAGCAACAAACAGGAGGCCCCAAGGCAAGCAGAGCAGCTCATCCCACACTGCTCAGAGGATTATACATGTTAATACTTATTTGTGCAACACACACAACTTCAAGTGTGACCAAAGAGCAGGGGTGGGCAGCTTGGGTTCTTCAACCATGCAGTGCAGCTATCTGCAACCAGCAGAAGCCATAATCACACCGATACTTCTCTGGGAATTCCAAACCCATACCATATCATCTTCCTCCCACAGCCAGCAAGATGGGCACAATCTCTCTGTAACTACTCTTGCACAACTAAGGACTGAATCCAGGCCTCAGCTTTTTTAGATAGCAAACTGAGTTGAAACACCTTTCCTTACACTAGGCGATTCGCTTGAATCAGTTCAAAGCAGGTGTTGAGGGGGCATCAGGTCAAATCAATCACAGAATCACAGACTCAATTAAGTTGGAAAAGACCTCCGAGATCACGGAGTCCAACTTTTGATCAAACACCACATGTCAACTAGATCATGATACTAAGTGCCACATTCAGCCTTTTCTTAAACATCTCCAGGGATGGGGATTCCATCACCCTCATGAGCAGCCTGTTCCAATGCTTGACAACCTTTTCTGTGAAGAAATTCCTCCTGATGTACAACCTGGGGCTCCCCTGGCGCAGCTCGAGGCCATTTCCTCTTGTCCTTTCTCTAGCTGCCTGGGAAAAGAAGCCAACCACCTTGCTACAACCTCTTTTCAGGTAGTTGTAGAGAGTGATAAGTTTTGCACAGGAAATGCAATGGAAATACAGCATCATATTTCTTCTCCCATTGTATTCTGTTTACATGAAACCTATCATTGAAGTAATCCTATAAAGGCAAACTCTGTAATTGCTAAGAACTCCCCAGGTTAATCAGGTCTGCAGAGAAAGGTCCAGACCATGCCTCAAAGGCTGGTCTCCTCTTCTCTTTCAAGTCTCTCTTTCCTGGACTCCAAGGAAGACGTTTCAAAATACAAGACCCTTTACTATCTGACCATTAGGCACACTTAGGTTTAGTCATCTTTGCACTTGGAAGTCATGAGGAATGAGCCAAAAAGATTAGACATAATACAGCAAATTTCTTTTGGCCTTAGAGGAAATAGCAGCATGAACTTCTTTGCAAAGAAGCTATTGTTCTGTGCCTTTGAGATTTTGACCAGGAAGTTTTGGTGATTTTTTTTCTCTGGACTCATTCTCTAGTCTTCCTCCTCATTTCCTAGCTATTTTAACTGCCTAAACTATACTGAATTTAACTAAATCTAATATAGAATTATGTAATCATCCTAACAACAACTAAAAAGGACAGGGCCAGACGATTCATTCATTGTGATTTTCTAAAATGACTTCAAAATTTTCCTGTGAAAACTGTGACTGAGCCTAAAAGTGTTGCAAACCTGTGATTTTTCTCTCCCCACACAGACACTGAAGTGAAGAGAACAGATGGATCTCTGCATAGTTCTGCAAGCATGGAACTGGGGAAAGAGCATGCAGTGTCTACATGAGTTTGCAGGTGGGGCTGTCCACTGTTCTTCTACTGATAATAGGTAGTAAGGACAGCATTGTTGTATTTCTGTACTGGACACTCTAGTCTGGTCACACCAACCTGTGCAGATTACTGAGTGACCTGTTGTTACTGAGGAATAGATTATGTAAAAATTCAGATACTATTTTATCACTTTCTAAATGGTTACCATTTAAATAGCCTGTCTCCTTGGTTAACTCTGATGAGAAGTTCCATGCAGAGCATGCAGATTCCAACATATCACATGTTGAAGTTTCAGTGCTCTCAGGAACTTGACTACCTGGTTTTACCTTATTTGATCTGCAGGAAAACCCTTGCTTTGGGAAATGACTACTGTGCCTGCAGTGGTCTGCTATGTCTATTGTATGGTAGGACAGCTATTATGGTCCCATTCATGGAGAGCAAAAAGAAGTAAGTAAGAAAAGAAAGCCTTGGTGTCTCAACCAGAATTATTATGTTATAACTTAACAGTAATTGTATTACAGCTTAGCTGTTAGTAGAAAAAGTATGTCTCTACCCACAAAATAACCTAAAGACAACAGTGATCTTTCTTTGGAGAGCTTTTCCTGCAAGGTGAGAACACGTCACATCTCATTAAAACCAGAAATGCCCTTGTGCTTTTTGATTCTGAAGCCTGTACTTGATGCTTTACTTCCTACTTAATTTGACTTAAAACTTGGTCCTGACTTACGAATGTACTTGCAGAAAAGGATGGAAGTGTAATGCTGAAAACTGCTACTATATTCCAGACCATGCTGCTAAAATGACACAAGTTTAAGAATTAGGTCTCCCAAATTAATCTCTTATCAGACTTAGAATGGTTACCCAAGCAACACCAAAAATGTACTGTACATAACTGGAGAAGTTACAGAATAGAATTATACATAAAAGAACAGTAACAGTAGTTGTTCTGTATTTCAGGTGGAAAAAGTAACCCTGAAAGGTTTGAAACCCTCTCTAAACTCAATGAAATGAACTTATCTGAACTTATCTGAAATGTACAGCATGTTGGGATTTTAGATCTAGTTCACATTCACTGTAGGAAATGACTAAGAATCAAAATAAAAGATTTTTCAATATTCAAAAGCTCTCAAATGTAGTTGAAACCTGGGCCTGAATCTTTCACTTTGTGCATGCGAATTTGCTAGATTGCCATCCTGAGGTGAACTAGAAGCAGCTCCCAGAACTGAAAGAAAGGTACTACCTCACGCAGGATCACAGTCCAGGCTGGTACTGAATATAATGCGACGCTGTTAAACACACACTGTACACACAATGCATAGTGAAATTGAAACAGGGGCATATCTCCACCTGTCAGTGATGGTGGGTGCAGTAAGTCTCTACCACTCAATGCTCATTACATTTGCTTTTGAGCAGTGCCATAAAATTGAGACCCTGCATGATGTTACTCAAAGGTACTACTATTTTCTACTCAACAGTGATACAACGATGTTTGACATTAGTGTGACTGCAGTCTACTGGATGACACACTGACCTCTGGTGAGGAGTCCAAATATAGTTATTTGCCTAACCTGGGTTAGAAATAGGATTACCATTTAAATACATTTCAGTATCTGCTGGGATAAGCTATTTCACTAAACTGTTACCTAATGGAACAACAGGACACCTCTCTTACAAAGCACTGAACATTTTACAGAAGTGTTTATTGCTTTTGTTTACAAACCATAGATGAAAAGATGTCTTAAGCTAAGCAGATCATAACATGAAAAAGCTAGAGGCAAGCCAAGAAAGCCACACAGACGGAGCACTGATACCAGGAACCAGAGACTACAGGTTTAGTTAGATGGGTTTCATCATACATGCTTAACCACTGAATTTAACCAATGACAGTGCTGTAGCCCTTCGTGAACTAATAAACAGCCAGGAAGAATTTAGAGGAATATCAATTATGGTAAACTTGTAAAAATAAGAAAGAAATAAAAAAATGTGTGAATATTTGCAGAACAACAGGTTAAGTACAACTTCTGCAAAAACTGCACAGATCTGATGGAAAACCATAGAATCACAGAACGGTTTGGATTGGAAGGCATCTTCCAACCCCCCTGCCATGGGCAGGGACACCTTCCACTAGAGCAGGTTGCTCAGATCCCCATCCAACCTGGACCTGAACACTTCCAAGGATGCAGCATCCACAGCTTCTCTGGGCAACCTGTTCCACTGCTTCACCACCCTCACAGTAAAGAATTTCTTCCTTATATCCAACCTAAATCTACACTCCATTTAAAGCTGTTAGTCCTTGTCCTATCAAGGCAGAAAAAAGTGGTGGCTGATACTGATTCTATTGTGATGTAGCCAGCAGGATGATTCTCCCAGGGAACCTGAAGAGGGCTGGAAGCATCCTGAGCTAGGCTTCACTTCAGTGAACAAGGTCGCATGGTCTGTTGGGCAGCTTCTCAGCCCTCCTTGGCTGGTACAATGTTTTATGCCTCATTGGAGCCACACCAAATCTGTTTCTTTCTCTCTCCATCAGCCTTTCACCCCAGGCCTCCACTTGGCAGACACATATAGGCACAATTTTCAAAATCAGCCAGAGATGCTGCTTACAACAGCATCAGGATCCCTTCTACAGATGGCTTTAAATTTCAGTCCAAATGCAGAGCTGAAGTCTACACTGGTTAACAGCAGCAGAAATAAATTCATCCAAGTATTTGGGAAATACAAGCACTCTTTCAGAGAGCTGCCAAATCTGAAGCTTTAAAAAGTATCAACATACCGCATAGGCCAATAAGTAGTACCAGATTAAACATGAATGCTAAAGGTCTATTAAAGTAATTAAAATTAACTTAACAACTTGGACTTAACCTTTAACTGCATTAACAACACATGTGTAAAATAAACAGCTGGAAAATCTAACTATCCATAAAACTAATATAGGGATGTTTCCTTGGATCTGCTCACAGCCCAGAGCATCTTCCAGAGGTACAAATCTTTTCCCTCATCTTACAGAAAATGCCAATTGGCCAGCTTTGGGCTAGAGAGGGGCTAAGACACAAAGTTGAAGGGCCAGCATTTTGGGGGCCAACCAGGCTGGGAGCAGGCTTAGCATTTCCAGCCTGCAGCATACTCTGGTAAGGCAATGAAGCCTCTTCAACTCTCTGAAAGAGGGGATTTGAAGGCTGGGTGGCAAAGTCCTGGTTTCCATTTCAAATTCCGCACTGAAGCAGCTTTTCATCCCAGAAATTCATCATCCAGCTGCACAAGGGGACATAAAAATATTACCGGGAGCAGGTGCAGCAGTCTGGAGGTGGAGAAGAGTTAATCTGTTCCACTACAACTGCTCACCCTGCGTCCTGTGAGAGTGTGTCACACTGAAGAAAAAGCTTATTGCTCACCTTAGGCAACAGAAATGAAGAAGTATTTCAGTAGAGCAGATCTCAACAGAATAAACACCACCACTTACTGATAAAGGTAAGGCATCTTTTTTAAAGCTCTCATATTCTTTTCTGTTCTGGGACTGGTTTTAGTTCACTGGGGTAAAATAAATCTGAACATATGACTTACAAATAGGTCATGCCAGATGCTCTTTGCCAGTAAATAAAACACAAATTCACAGGAAGCTGGGATAGAGAAGACAGACTAATATAATGTAAAACAAAGACTCTGTTCATCACTTAGTTCTCACTGCATTGGTCCAAGGTGACAGGAACTGCTTTTGAGACTCAGTAAAAATAAGTGGCTTACAGAAGGATTAGGACAATTTTCTTCCCTTTCTCAAAAACTTGTATTGCCCCACATGATGATATCATCAATGTACTACAGGTGTTCCAGAGCTTCACCCCGATCCAGTGCAGTCTGCATCAGTTCATCGCAGATGGCAGGGCTGTATTTCCACCACAGGGGCAGTTGATTTCAGGTTTACTGGGTGCCCCTCCAAGTGAAAGCAAACTACAGCCTTCACTCTGCTGCCAGAGGGATTGAAAAAATGCATTAACAAGTGCACAAAAGTGTGTGTGCAATCACACATCCTCCTGATAGAGTTTGGATATATATTTGGTCCATTATGTATTCAGAATCAATAACAAAATTGAGTAAAGCTGGTCACAAGTCCTTAGCATTTCCACTGAAATGCCTGGAGGGCTTTCAGAGCTTGATTCAAGAAGCTGACAGTCATTTCCACTATGAAAAAGCAGCTAACAGAAGACACCGGAGAAGCTGCATGTTTAATGCCCTCCAGCACTTACAAAAGTCACAATCAAAAATGCCAAGATTTTTCTGAAATTTTCTGTTTGGAAATGCTAATTATCACTGATCTCACTGAATCTGGAATACTGAAACCTGCAATAAGAAATGCTATAAATACTGTCTAACTTGAGAAAAGCAGTCAAAAAAAAAAGAACCAAAAAGGCAGCCCTTTCCAGGCCAAAGTTCCTTGAAGTGCCCAGGCACTCAGAAGACTGCCTCTGTTCAGCTGCTGCTGAGCAGAACCAGCACAAGGGGGCTGTACTTTCAGCACAGGGAGGCTATTGAAGGCACCATCAAAGCTGGATTCTGCTTGGTGATGTTGGGGACCACTGTCTGACTGCTCCCAGTCTGGCACGAAAGTTACGAGCAGGAAAAGGCCCAGAGGGCAAAAAGCATGTTTCATTTACAGCAATGCTGCTGTGAGGTGATGCTGTGTGGTATGATCTCCTGGCAATGCATACATAATGCTCTTTGAACCACGAGGGAAGAAGCTGTCTGCTAATTAGCTCCCTGGTAATTGGTCATGCAGTGTCATGCCTTGCATGAGGACTGCTGTGAAAACATAGAACATCATCTGATTAAAACAAGAGAAAGGAACACTATGTGATAGCAACTTAAGGAGATGAACTTCAAACTATACCTAATAAGAAAAATAAGTGATGGCCTGTTCAGAAGACATTGAGAAGAGAGTTGCAACCATCTGTGATACCCATAGATAAAGTTTAGATAAAGTTTAGGAGCTTGGGCTGTAAAATTATGTCTCTGAAGACATAAATGACCTTGCATACCAAGCTGGGTCCTCAAACATTTAATGACCATTGCTTAGGATCACTGGTTTGAAAAGACATGCTGGAAATAAGCTATACCTCCACAAGTACACAAGCACTGTGCATCATGAACAGGCATCTTTTGAAGTGGCAAGAGACATGGACACTTAATGGCTCAGGGTGAAATATCAAGGTGGGAAAGCAAGCCAGGCTGTGAGGATGCAGGACTGCTGCAGCACAGCTGAAGAACAGCAGCCGGATGAAGTCCTTCCAGGAGCACCCTACAACCAGTGTGTGGTAAGCAGGGCCTTTGATCACTCACACTTCTCCTAGAAAAGCAGGACAGCAGAGACCTGGCAGCTCTGTCATGGTTCTCAGTCATGCTTGTGTATGGCTCCCACTTTGAAAGTGCTTTCAGACACAGGTTGCCTGTGTTAGCATCTTCTACAACTGAAAGCACAAAGCTGAATTTAAATTAATTGGTCAAAACAGTTTTGGAGAGCAGAATCTGAAGAGACAGTAAGACTGAATGTACATGGTGGTGCAAAATGCCAGGCAGTGATGCTGGAGATGGCCCTGCCCCAAAAGCAGCATGTCACTGCCCTCCCTCTGGGTTCAGGCCCCTGTATTTTGCTGCTATTATTCTCTTGCGGGTGAATTATGTTAACATTTGTATCCAAATGTAGATACCTCCCACTGACATGGGAGCCAAACACAAACATGCTGATTATACAGTGTCTGGGGCACAGCACTAGTAAGAGAGTTAAAAATCAACACATCAGAGAACAAGAAAGAAAAAGGCAGTGCAAGAGTGAGTCAGCAAATGTAAGCAATTTGTTAGTCAGGCAAGCATTTCTGAATGCACCACGAGGCTGTTCATACTGCAGACAAAGTCACAGCCCTGATAACCTGGACAACACACTACCCAGTTGTGAGGGTCCCCTCCATTTTGCAAGGGGACCTCTGCCTTTTCATACTGGTTTGGGGAAGGCCTTAATGCAGATTTCTTCCACTGCCACCCCCCACCACCTTAAACCCGAGAAAGAAAAAAAATCTGTGCCATGTTTAGAAAGATGGAGATGTACACATGGAAATCTAGTAAAGCAGAGGAGGTTGGTTGTGCTGCTGCTGTGTCAGGTGTCATGGTAAAGGCTGCAGGTTTCCAGGACTAGCCTGGTCACTTTGCAGGCCATGAAACTCTCCACTGAGCCTGTTTACAGCCTGTGGTCTGGCTCTTCCTCCTGCCAGTCCACATTTCTCTGCAAAGCAAGTGCCTTCAAGTACTGCCACAATGTGCCCCCATCAGCAGGTCAATCTGCCCCTCTGCAAACAGCCATCAGACAGCAGGGCTGCACTGTTCCTCTCTGGGGTCACACACAACACAAACCACTGCACCAAGTCAAATGGACACAGCTGCAGAAAGCAGTGAGGAGGAAGAAAATACAAGGCCAGGAAGTTTTATAAAAGTCACTGGATTTTGAGTCACCAGCAAACTTATTTGCAGTTTCTCTGATCTAAATCCTGTTGTTGCACCACTTTGAAAATGCAGACTCTAATTAACTCATATTCTTATACACTCTGGCACCCTGAAGGATACTTGCTTTTGTAAATGATATTTATAAAGCAAGAGCTATTTAATACCTGCTTAACATATATCCATAACCTTCAGAATGTCTCCTATGAGTCAACACTGCCTGTCTTGAAATGGCATCTGTCCCCTTTCTGTTCCGTAAGGCTTTCTGCAGCGTACAGCCACTACCCCAGAGCACAGCAGAAGACAGTCTAATCCCCTGCTCACACTAACTGGTTCAACACTGGATATAGGTAGTTTTAGTCTGGAAGAGGAGCACTTGCATGGGAGGACTGCATGTAAATCAGTCTTTGGAAAACAAGACCTTCTCAGTTTAATTTGTATGCTTTCTAGTGATCCCTCATTATTACCATTTACTCCACAGCCAAATCCTGCATTTATAACCTCCTCACCAGCACTCCTGCAGGAAGACTGAGGGATGGTGGCTTATTCTACCAGCACTTATATCTCTGTCTGCACCAAAGCTACAGGCAATGCTAGAGCCATCTCATGTACAAAAATTTACATCCTCTTTCTGTTCACATCACAGATATGTCTCCCACTAACATGGATGAATCCCAGACCTCAATTTTAATAATGAAAGTCCCCGACAGTCTACAACTCTCCAGACGGGTGCCTTACCCAGTCATTGCAGGAAACAGGTTGAGCAGGACAGTCAGGGGACCAGACCACAGGGCATTATCTTAGCAGACTGCAAAATCTAGTTAGGGAGGGATGTTTGTTTAATTCACAACTTAGGAGTATTAGCCCCACTCATGCACCCAGAAGGGAATGGCTCAGACTGCATGAGTGCAACATTTTGAGCACATGAGCTATGAGCACCTCAGTATAGATGCTGTCATGGGTAGTATCTAGGACACATCACCTCCATATCATGCTGTCTCCAGGACTGCTTTCAGGAAGGCCATGCAGGCAGCCTCCAGACAAGGCAGCTACAGCCATGTGACAATTTACTGCCTCTGCTGGCCCCTTTTACTCTGCCGTAGGTCACAGTCCACAGGACATGCCAAGACAGACAGCTCAGGTCACCAAACTTGCAGCAGTGGTTGCACCTGCATAGCATGGGGCAAAAGTTCAGCCCTGGGAAGCTACTCCGGTGCCAGCAAACCCAAGGCAACCCACCATGACAGCAGCCTCTTGTGCAATCTGGGTGACAAGAAGACTGTCCCTGTTGCCTCACAGGCTGGCTGACATTCAAAAGATAGCATTTGATGCAGCAGCCAGGAAAGATGCATGATGGTACAAGTTTATGTCTGATAACCTTTGGCTACTGTACATGCAATGGGAGACTCTCGAAAGTGTTGAAAACCAAAATCTTGCATTCTTTTAATGTCATACAGAACTTGGGAGCTAAGAAGAGAGACATCAGCTGAAAGTCAGTGGAATTGGTCATTTTCAGCTGGCAAGACTCCCAGTTGCAATGGCTTCAGGCAGCTCTCAGAGCAGCCCTGGTGGCTGTGCAAATTCACCGCTTTCAAGGCATCCCTCCTGTTCTTAGAAATGCTACATTGTAGAGCTTTCTGTCATTACAGCATTTGACTCACCAAGAATGTGACTGTGGGACTTTGGCTAGACCTTAGCAAATGGAAAAAAGATACTAAAATACCATAACTCTCCATGGTAATCCAGTGAACACAAGTGTTCCTCTTTTAAGATATACAGCTATATTAACAACACAAGAGCTACTTGAAAATTCATCGAGTCAAGACTCGTTCTTGAAAATTTAAACAGAGTAAATGGGTTAAAGATGTCTGAAGCCAAATTCATGTTCCCTGTAAACAGATACAACACTATCTAGTTTAATGGCAAGGGGCCTTAACTCTCTGACAGCAATAAATACGGATCATAACTAAGGTCATCAGGACATAGCCTATGAAGACAAAGCGCTGGAACATAATCGTAAAAGAAAAGTGTAGGCATGATACTTGTGGTGTGTCACAAGCCTCCCTCAATGCTGTATGCCATTTTAATAGAAGCAATTGAAAACTGCTCACAGTACTTGCAACAGTTCATTGAGATACACCAAAAGACCATGCTCAGTAGCTTACATACTCAGCATGCCTACCCTGAAGCCACCAGCATTTCATTAGGGAAGATGCTCCATGACACCACAACAGCTGAAGTCACGGGAACAGCTAAGGCAAGAAGAGCATTTGGAAAGCCTGAGGTCAAAATTTGCATTCCCAGCTTTAACGTCAATACATGATAGATGCTAACAGAGCCTTTTTAGTTACCCTAGTCCACTCTCCTCTCTCAAGGGCATGCTACTACAGAAAATGCAGGGAGGTGCTCTGCTTGTTCACTCCACAGTAAAAAGCTGTGGTAGCTCTTATAATTACGATTTCTCTCTAATCTCTGGATTGCCTGCATATCAGCCTGGTGTGTATTTTTTCCTAAATGTAGACACAATCTCTTTTCTCTTCATTTTCTTCTAGAATTTTTTCAAATTATTCCATTTACAATAATGACCATTTCAAAATATGTGAATTGTCATAATCGTTTTTCATACCAGATGCTACATTACATGTATCCAACACATACAAGTTTAGTAACTAAATCTCTAGCTCTGAAGCCAACTGAAGTTTTACTGTAGACTTTATTTATGTTTTTTCCATTTAGTGACTGGAAAGTGGGTTTTAAAAGAGAGGACCTTCTTACACCAGGAAATGATGAGGGCTGTGGAAAGCTGTATGAAAGCACTCTGCATCAGTTATTATTGACTTGTTCCAGAAATCAAGGACCAAGTGACTTCATCAGAAGGTGGCAGTGGGACTACTCCAATGCAGTGCTTTTCCTGTTCACCCAGAGATAGCACAGGGCCAGGTCTGTGCTGCCCAGCTCCACCAGCCCAACACCAAAGCACGTGTCAGCTGTTTCCCACCTCAAAGGCTGTTTTACAGAAGCATACAGGGCTTCCCCAGCTGCCCATACTGCTGACTTGACTGTTCCTAAAGGGGAAAAAGATATACATAAAATGAAAGAGAGAGGGGGAAAGGGAGATAAAAAGTAAAAATCGAATAGGTACCTGACAAAAGAAGAAAATGCATAGAGGGGGGAAAGGAAGAAGAACTGTGAGAAATAACTATGGTTCAGTTAGCTCCCTGGAGTCTCTCTACAGTCAGTGAAGATAAGAGAATGGGTTTAGAATGCAACTTATTTCTCTCAGCTCCCTATTTCCGTATGAGATGACTCAGACATCTTAAATAGCAGGCATCTATGGTCAGACAAATCCCATCACCAGTGCCTGCAAGGTGCTCCAAGGACTGATGGAGTAAACAGTAATACAAACTGTCTGAATCACCAAATACCAGGATCTGGCACATGGAAACATCCTGAGCAGGATCAAAATACCTATGTGGAGGAATCTGGGAAGGGCATCCACTGTAACTACTACTTTTATGTCTGGGCACCATTACACAAGGACCACCTCTCATGAGCACTGAGGGACAGGCCTTCAAAAAGTTTCTTTCAGCAAAACATTTTATTTCCCAATGTGCGTGAGCACCCTGGGTACAACAGCCTTGTGGCAGTCTGGCTCCAAGTGTGGCTATAGGAATACCTGATGTCGATCCTATCTTTCAACCTAAATTTTGAAACCATGATCTAAGCACTGCTATAGGAAGGGAGCTCCTAGTAAATGCTGGAAAGCATAGGTGAATTTGTTAAAAATGAAAAATACACATTTCAGACATGATACTAGAAATCAGTAAACACAGACACATTAGCTGAGGATTCCTTTTAGTGCTACCACATTGCTTTTCTTTATGGTGTTTGGCTGTCTGGAGCCAACCTCTGTTTGCTAGAACAGAAGCAAAAATCTCCACAGGGTCACAAAGATGGTGGCAATGTAGCTCCACAGACTTGGCTCTCATAGTCCAAGCAACAACTTACCTAGCATTTTCAAAAATAATGAATTTTGTATTCCTGGGGTACTAGTCTTAAATGAAACCCACAAGCTGTTTAGGGCAATACAGAGTTTTTCATTGCATCCATGAACAGTGCCTTGCACAGAAGGAATATTGCCTAGCATCAGACTCCCAAGCAAGATTTAAAAATAATGGATATAACTCCACAGTATTTACAGAGTTCTAGAACATCAAATAATGATGCAACAAAATAAACTAGTTGTCTGTGTACACAGCCAATGGAAGGGGAAATGTCACTTCGAGATAGTTCTTGTGTGTCTGGTACCAAAAATAGTATTTTCTTTATCAGGCATGTGATCAAAAAAGGGTATTTAAGCACACAAGAGCTACCAGGTCAGATCACAGGTTGAATTAGGCCTGTATCTTGTTTCAGGCAGTGGCTAACAACAATACCTTTTGAAAAAATATGATGGCAAAATGCCCTCAATAAATAATGTAAAGACAACATTATGCATCTCAAAATACTTACAGCTGTTAAACAGCCTGTTTCATCATGCGTCGGCAACCAGTGATAATAATGTAAAGACAACATTATGCATCTGAAAATACTTACAGCTGTTAAACAGCTTGTTTCATCATGCGTCTGCAACCAGTGACGCACTCTCATCAGCAGTTTCACTTAGCACACCCTCACAGCTTCAGCTTTTACTTAGGAAAGGCAGTGAAATCACCCACAGGCTTCGCTGGGTTAGGATGGATCAGTTGGCCATGAGTGTAGAAGATGCCTACGCACAAGGGCCTGGTTCCCATCCACAGGAGGGAGAGGGGTTGAGGTGTAATATGGGCTGGAGCAGCCAGCAGCCCCAGAGCTACCGTGTCAACATGGCAAGAGTCTTTGTGAAAGTGAAGGTAGACAAGAGGATTTAGACATCAACGCGGCGTACAAAATAGCTTGGAGTTTTCCACTTGGCTGTCAAACCAAGGAGGATGAAGAAACAAGAAGTAAAGAACTGAAATGTAAGGTATCTACAGAATTTCCTGCTAATAACCAACATTTCTCTTGGTTGTGACCTGCAAAGACATGGAAAAGGAGCTGGACACCCACCTCCTCCAGGAAGAACAAACAGGAAGAAAACTCAGGGCTTTCAGCTGCCTGGAGATGTGGTATGTTGGAAACCACAAAATTCCCATTAATATTTACAGAGGACCTGCATTCAGAAGATGCACATCAGGAGACCTAGAGGGGAAATTTCCAATTAAAGTTAAAAGGAAAATTGCATAAGGAAAAAGCCAGACTTTGTAAACATTTGCTAATAAACACACCAACTGAATAGCACAGTGCAACAACTTTGGCATACCACTTTTGTTTATACTTAGGGGATTTTACTGTCACCTTAAGTAGCTCTTAATGGTTCTAAATAAATAAATTTTTTAAAAAGAAAAGGATAAAAAAAAGAAAACCGAAAACCAGGCAATTTTATTAGTCAGAAGATCAGACTTCTCTATAATAGCATTCTGGTAATTTTTCCAAAATTAACTTGGCCCATTGTTTCTTCCCCTTAAAACATTTATTGGCACTCCTTGGGATTGCTCTTTCCAGGTGCATTTATACTACTGATGGCTCAAGACAAATAGGGCCAGCATTTGTCCTTAGAAATGCTCTCAACTGACCTTAAATTTTATGTTCAGGGGTAACTGAGGCCATCCGATATCAAAAACAACATATTCAATTTGAGGAACTCAGAATCTGGATGATGTCCAATCCACTCCGTTTGTAGACATCGTACACTGAAACTAATTACCAACAAATTTTAAAATTCTATTTCGAAGTTATCATCAGAAGATGTTTAATAGTCTGAAGTTTTATTGGACTATTTGAAGGACAGTTCCTCTCATAAACTTGTAATTAAAAATGGTCTCGACTTTTGCAGTTTAATCCCGTGATACCAACACTAAACTGCCTTGCCTCCAGTATTACAGCAGCTCTTCTTAGCTCTCAGTTACCAAAATCATGGAGACAAACTTTACCCAACATCCTTGGCAAGAATAAAGAATTCTTCAGTGTTATTACACGTGAAAGGTGCATAGTAATAGCATAAGACTTTTATGTTTTCTGTACTGTTTTTAATGTAGTCACTCATACGGGTTTTGCCACCTCAGGATCACCTCTGTGACGTGATAAAACTCCAAGTTTTAGTATTTCCAGAACGGAATTGTTACCTATTTTACAGCTGAGTAACTTAGGCCCAAAGAGACATTTTCAGAAAAGACACAAGTCCTCGATTTCCATTGAAATCATGCAATGCAGGCATCTGACTGACGTCCAACTTCTATAAGGTGGCTACTGCTGAATGCAGTTTGAAGTCAGGCTCCTCACAACCTCAGAGATATATAATTGCCCTGCATGACATGCAGTGCATAAAACACTACATGTGCTCTGCAAAGTCCCAAGCCCTCTGACAATGAGGTAAACCAACTTGCCATTGCCCCCTCACCTTCCCCCTTTGAATATCAGCACTTCCCACAAGAGGCCACGGACTGCTCAGCAGATGCAGGATCTTCCCAATATTTCAGCATGCCATGTCACCTCTAGGTAAACTGAGGTCATGCTGCTTTTGGAGTCCTTTCACCTTGCCCTTAGGTTGTACATAAAACTTGCAGCAATCAAAGGCTAAGATGTCCTCACAAAAGTCAACAAGACTTGCAATTGACAGTTTGCAATGGAACACCAGGCACAAGGTGAAGGGCAATATCAGATACCTTTGCTCCTTTGGATCTGAAAGCGATGATAACCATATTGGCAACCCCTACAGGTAAACTGATAAAATTTTCTCTTTTTATCAATCTGGGTGCAACTACAGCCTCACTGTTAAACTGTTAATTAAGCTTTCCAAAAAGTGTTTTGCATAGTCTTATGAAGTCCCAGTGGACCCTGTACTACAAAATTCTCAAAGCTGGAAAAAGCTCAATAAACAGCAAAAAGTTTACCCTCCAAGCAAAAAAAGAAACTCCAGCTCTGTACTGACAACAGCTTCATAGACAAGGCTCTCTGCATTCCCCATAAGTCTGTCCTCCCCTCGCTGGGTCCCCGTGCACATGGGGTACCAGCCTGTCAGTGCTAACACACTCATGAAGACAGAAATCCTACAGTCTTTCCCTTAAAAAATTTCCCCCTTTTAATCTTCATATTTATTGCTAAGAGTCGGGACATCAAAGTCAGCCGAAAAGGGCTCAGGATAGACTCCTGAGCAAGGGGCAGAGACTCTGCAATGACGTGAAGGAAGAGAAAAAGTACAAAACATCCTTTTGTTCACAGTACCACTACGGATGGTGCGGAGAAGAGACCGATGGCAAACACAGTGCATAAACTTGAGAGTTAAACCGTCTGACAGACCTTTCTCTGTTGAGACAAATGGGAACGTGACCACATTTGACTTTTTGAAGGAGCAGTAGATGTACTGCACATGAACGTTCAGTGCATTTTCACAGAGGGATCAGGGAAAGGCCATCTATGTTAGGCGTTGCAGAAAATGGAGCAATTGAGACCCCTAATCACACTCTGAGTTACATGCAGTGATCTCCTGCTTATCCTGAGCCCATTCAATGGCAGCAACTGCCAGCACGGAGTTTATTAAAAGTACAGGATCTAACAAGTTACTGTAGCTTGTCTACAGTGCTTCTCTTACAAGAATGTGAACACCCAGACTGTGCTCGTTTGAGGGAGAAGGAGAATATGGAAGCTTTCCCCATGTAAATTTTATTCACTGCTTTTAAAGAAGACTTTTTTTAAACATTTCTATGTTGCAAGGGACAACACACATGTAACTAGCAGGAGAAAAAAACCACACCAACATAAATAAAAGTGGCCTATCATCAAAGTATGACTAAACATCAGTAATCGGGAAAGGAACACTGCTGTGGTGCCCAGGAAGAGCCCAGAAGCATGTGCAACCTAACAGCAAAAGAGCCAACAGCTCTGCCCTGAGGTGAGGCAAAAACCTCCCCTATGATTCAAAAGGGGCAAGGCCTTTAGAGAAGGAAGGAAATATCTTGCATTCTGCACTCCAAACCCAGGGGAAATCAGTTTCTTCGCATCGTTCCTTTGCTCACCCACAAAAAGCACGCTACCTCCAGAGATCCACACCACCACTTGCTACTCAGCCTGTGCTTGTACACACACCCTTCTGCTTTCACAGTGTATGCCTAGTTGAGGACATGAGCTACTTGCTCAAAAGGGCCAAAATATTTCATCATCCTAGATCTCATCCCAAAGCAAAATGTCCTTGAATGTCCATATTTACTTCTGAAAATAATGGCAAGCTCCTAAATTACTCCTTGCTTCATTCTTACAAGTTCTCACAGGTACACAGTGTTTCACAAAGTAGAAAAGGTGCCTTCATTCTCAGAGGCTTAAAATTATGGAAGCAACATGACATGCATTCATACTCTAGATTCAGAGTAAGCAAAAGACCAACGCCTATGTTTCAGTGGTAGGCTGAATCCAGAAGGCATTGATGTATTTATCTTCAGGATGGCATTTTGTTGTCCAACATATTTTACTTTTTTCCCACCTTTTTTTTTTACCAAGCCCAAAGACAGACGGAACTCTGAAAGGACATCTACTGTTACTCCCCATAGGCTCCATCCTTGTATTTTCAAAGAGCCAAAGCCTTGTGATACTCCAATACATCAGTCTTCTGCTTAGAAAGGCCTGCAGGATGACGGAAAGGCAAAGAAACAGGTATCCTGTAACCTCTGCAACACCAAAGCTGCCATGCACTGGTGGCCCATTCAGCTTTATGGCCAGTTTGCACAAGAAAGCAGCAAAAATTCCCTCTGGAGGATGACACACAGAGGTAGGCTAAATTCTTGGGCCAACTGACTGCTGCTTAAGTAAATCAGTCTCTTTGTGAAAAAGCAACTCGTACATATTCCCTTTGAGTCCTTGCTGCAGCTCAGAGAGAAAGACAGGGTGACTGCAGCGTCCCTCTCCACATCCTTCACTTGGCATCTCGCAAGAGCTCAGGGGAAAAAAAAAAGTAATTTACATCAGTTTTTGGCTGCTACACACATATGCCTGGAGAGGTATGCTCACAGCCTCTCACTCTTGATTTCTGCATGAGGCAAGAGTAGCTTAAGTGGATGAGGAGAGCTTGTTCTGCACGTAGGAAACAAACCTGTCTAGGACGATGGTGCTTGTGTGAATTATTAAAAGGCAAGTGCATTTACAAATCCAAATTAGCTGACCCTCTGCCCTTCCACATCTATCTCCAGTTTTGACAGGAAAGAGAATCACACCAAAGGATAAATTTCTCTCAGCACCGGCTGCACTTTCTGCCTCTGCTACATGAAAGTTTTGGTAACAAAGGTTTAAAATAACTTCCTGCACAAACGTTTTCTTTTAAATACACAAACATTTACACCCATCTAAGGTTCACCAAGTTAATTTTAGAATCAAATTTGAGTTGTCAGAGCCCTTTAAAAACAAAAAATGCCTAGCAGTCCTTATGCAGTGCTTCTGTCCTTACTGAATCATTACTTTTGTTAATGATGACAAACCCAGCCGGTTTCTGCAGCAAAGCCCCACAGCATCTTTAGGGAATAACCAGTTTCACTTTCATCCTGCTCATCCTCCTCCGCTCCTACTCAGCTCCCACTACTACCTGCAAGCAGGCTGCCAGCTAACAAGGGTTAAACCCTGGCTCTGCAGGGAGGAAAAAGAGAGAGGCTGAGGAGAGCCTGCCCAGGGCAGCAGCCGGCGGGAGGGCATGGGAGCCGGGCAGGGATGAGCAGAGCGCTGCAGCTGCCGGAGCAGCAGCAGAGGAAAAGTTTCTGTGATTTTAGGCAAGCCCTGGCGTGACGTCACCTCGCCCAGATAATCTCGGCACAGTCAGCACAGGCCTCCTGGCTCCCCATTGGCGAGGCCCTCGTCAGCAGACATCTGAAGATAATTATTATTGGCCAGACAATTATAACAGGAACGGCTGTCACTTCGTGCTGATGCCTGAACCTGGTGCTCTGCAGCACGATGGAGAAGGACTCCAGCGGGCACTGCTCCGTCCAGGCATTTCTGTCACTGTGGCTTTCATAAGCACCGGTCGGTTTTTGCTACCTCACTGGCTGCAGCTGGGAATCGGGATTGCTGCGGTACAACACTTTTTGCTCTGCATCTGACAGAACTGGGAATTTTCTGCAAAAATAACGATGTATTTACCCATAAGAGATAAAGGACTAGAAGTCATTAATTCTCACACAGCAGTTTAAGGGGAAAAAAACCTCTGCAGAGTATTTACTTCATACCACCTCCCTCTTAGAAGAAGTTTGAGAAGAGGTGCTGGGAAAAGTTTAAGAAATCATTTTAAGCCATTATTTTAGTAAACATTTGACTTAATCTTGATTGTACTGGAATCAAACCTCCCATGGTTTGAGCACAATGTGATAGTGTATCTTAGAGCGATACTGTATTTTGTATTCAAAGCTACCCAATGGCACTACACTTAAACGTGTAACAACAACAGCTTTTCCGCAACATAAAGCGTAAGGACTCTCTCATGACAGCAAATGGATTTGTTAGTTCTTTAAGCTCCTGAAAACCTGTCATTGCTTGTTT
>NW_008656701.1:0-2677 GCF_000695815.1 Acanthisitta chloris | reverse complement strand
ACCCTTGCCCTGCCACTCCTGCAGGAGAGAGAACCTGGCAGTCTGGTGGCTATACCATAAGGGTGTGCACATACAAAAAGCCAAACACTTGGGGAGGCAAATAAGCCAGAGGAGCTTATAAGCATCAGGCAAAAGACTATTCATTTTTTCTCTGGTGTCCAAAGAGTAGCTTCTTTACAGCATTGCTAATCCAGGCCCAAGCTTTGAAGAGGTCTCAGTGTAATGCGCGTTGCAGGATGGGGGCCTCCTCCACATGGTGAAGCAGGAACATCTGGAATGAAGCAAGGAGGACCTCATTCACTGCCATTAGGCCAATACACTGTAAGATGGGCTCCATTCATGCCAGTCTCAGAGGGACGATTTCCAGGGGTGGATGGCAATGAGGAAACAAACTCTAGGATGGGGGCATGCTGAAGAAAGCTTGAGGGCCAGCAATTGGTGAGAGCAAAGGACATGTACTTGTCCCAAGGAGTGATGGAGCTTGGAGCAGGCTCAGAGGACTGAGACAAATAAGGGGCAAGCCTTGGCTGAACAGAACCAGACATTGCATTCCTTGCACTATCCAGACCAATCATACCAGTACCTAGGGGTATGCTGCTACCCCTGGGCTTTGCATTCAAGCTTTTCCAGCCCTAGGCTTACACAGTTATAATTAAAAGGGCTTGTTGGAGCTTTAACAAGTTCAGAACTCAGAAGGTATGTAAAGGGATTCATGTCCATCCTCAAACTAGGCTACATCTTCATATACAACCCAAACAGACTCCAAAGGTGCATCTAAAATTCCAGAAGTCAGGGTCAACTACTTAGAGCCACTTCATCCACCCTAACACTCCACAGCCTTTTTTTTTGTGTGCTGTAAGGTATCAAGAAATATTTCTTAGATAAAGTAAAATAGCAAATGCCACACCTACAGAATTTGTTTACCTCCATGTTAGGCATTGTAATAGTATTGCACCCTAATTTAAATAGAAATTACAGTAGAAGATCCTGCCACAGTCTTTCCTTAATCAAGTCCCCTTAAGACTGTCTTCCTGTCCAAAGAATGAAAAAAACATGTTTACCCTTACAAACTACTTAACAACCTCAACTTAGAATACTCTTACATTAATGATGTGTACATTAAGGCTACACCTACAAAGTGGAGAAACCACGTACCACCACTGATGGCTGCATACACAAACCCATTGAGTCACCCTGATATGATGCAAAAAAGACTTCTTGTATAGCCCTCAGCTGCTGTATTTTACCAGTTAAGCACCCTGCAAAACTCGAGTGCTTGAACAGGACCTGTTTCATTAAGCAAGTGCATTTGTTGAAGATAAAAGCGCAGAAATTAACCTGAAACTTGCAAGGGTCTTCAGCAGCATTTTCAGGAAAAGCCTGCCGCGACAGAGACGTCAGAGGGCACAGCTCAGTTCTGCTTCCAGAAACATTTTGAGCCACAAGAAGATAACTCTCCTTTACTTTCATGTGAATTGAAGGTATTTATTCATCAGTTCCCTTAGAGAAGGTAAAGCTAGACTGAAAATCGTGTGCACATGGATGATCATGTCTCTTTAGCTGTACAGCAGCAGTGTAATACTAACAGTCTCCTCTGAACCTGGGAAGTGGGAGCCTGATGTTACAGAGCCCCAGCTGGTGACCTCTGCAGCACATGAAACTGCCAGGGAGATTTTAATAACAGTGCTTAGCATTTATACAGTACCTGACATCTTCAAGGCACTTGGCAAATATTACCTAAGTCATCAAAGCACCTCATAAGGGCATTTAAACATTATTATCCCCCAGCCCCTGGTCTTTCCCCACTGGGGAAACTGAGGCCTAGGAGAGGTTATGTAATGTTCTCAAGGTCACATCATGAAGCACAGGAGAGGCAAGGAAAAGATGCAGAGTCCTGGTTGCTAGTCATGTTTTTCGATCTAAACTGTATTTCTCCTAGGCTTTTTGGCTGTTATATACACTCATGTATCACCCCCTTCATCTTCTTTTACCAGCTTCTCCTACTTGCATGCCAATTTTCTTCTGGATCTTGGGCAGAATGGGAAGCATCCAACATTCCCAGCCCAAGAATACCTATGTGGTCTCCTTTCTCCTGAAATATGAGTGACACCAGGCACCCTTCCAAAGCTAATGAGCTGACCTGCAGGAGAACAGAGGGAGACACACACTCTCTTAAATGGTCATTTTAATTACACTGCCCTTAAAAGTCCCCAGACAAGTCACTGGAGGATTCTATCAAACCCCTGGCTGAGATCCACCTAGGAACTGGGACCATTCTGCCCCATAAGATGTAGACACCAAAGCCTGGGCCCAGAGACGGTCCTATCCTACCACTGTCATGAGGGTGACATGGGGAAGGTCCTCATTCAGAAGCCCAGAAGGGCAGGCAGCAGTGCCAAGGGAGGGCACGTGGGTAGTGGGAAAGCCGGGGGCTAGGTGGCAGACCACAGGAGAAGGAGAAAAGGCAAGACTGGGCACCAGGCATGGGCAGCCAAGGACTGTGCAGCAACGAGGCACAGGTGAGCACACGTGGGCAAGCCACGAACACAAGGCCCGTGCAAGTGGACAAAGGCAGGATGAGGACCGGGGCAGGACACGGCGTGGGCAGGTGTGATGGAGAGAGGATCGCGGCGCCGAGGGCAGCGCAGCAGACCCCGCCGAAGGGGGCAGAGGCAGC
>NW_008656700.1:649-3072 GCF_000695815.1 Acanthisitta chloris | reverse complement strand
TCCATCCCTGGAGTGTTCCAGGCCAGGCTGGATGGGCTTGGAGCAGCCTGGGCTGGGGGAGGTGTCCCTGCCCAGGGCAGGGTGGGATGGGATGGGCTTTAAGATCTCCTCCAAACCAAACCATGTACAGCAGTGTCAGGTTAATGGCTGGACTCAGTGGTCTCAGAGGTCTCCTCCAACCCTGACGATTCTATGATTCTATCCTGTGATTCCATGGAAATAAAATTAAGTCTTTGGCTTAAGAACATTACAACAGAACTACACAAACCTAATCAAAACCTTTTCAAGATGTATTTAATGAGAAGTATGCACAAAACATACCATATGTGACGTGGGCAAACTAGTATCAAAGTTAATGACGTTTGGCTTCTCAGCTTCTTTGCTGTCTTGATCTTCCACTTCCATTTCATTGTCATCCTCTTCCTCACTCTCTGCTAAGGAGCACAAACAGAATAGTGTGTAGAAGTCAATCAGCAGAGACAAAGACACTGAGAAAAATCAGACAACCAGGGAAATGCACTCGACATTCCCAGGCTACAGCCTTGCACAGGGAAGCAACTCTGTATTTGTAAACCTGTGGAAAATTATTTTCTTGCTGCCATAGCAAAATCATCAATTTACAGAGAGGGGCAAAAGGTGGCAATTTATTTTTGGAAGGCTACAGAACAACTTTCCTTGGCAGAAAATAATAAACAAAGGCTGCCAGTTCACATTTTCCCTCCAGTGGTACTTGCTTATCTCAGGTCCAAAGGTTTTGTGTCTGCACAGATAACCTGGTTCCTTGCAGGATGCTGAGTAGTGCTTGGAGCAGCAAAACCTGAACAGCAAGTGAGGGAAGAGCACTGTGAAGATCTGTGTTCATGCAGAGACTCTTGCTGGTATCTTGGACAATTTCATTGCTGTCAGGCTCTGCTGTGTGTGCACAAAACACACACACAGTGAAGGCACCTCCTAAGGAAGCAAATCATTTGGCTCTCAAGGACTTTGGGTAGAAAATAGTATTTAAAAATTATTATTTCCTTGCCATTTCTCAGTTCTGGGTGTCATTTTCATCAACAGGAGTTTGTTTGACTTTGGAAACAAAGAGTGCATTTTGCTGTATAAAACCTGCATAGATATCCCAAAGCAAATTAAAGCCATAGTGAAGATAATGAACCTCTCCAAACGTTGGTTCCACTGTCTGTGCAGACACCCACCCAAACCAAAGGCAGTGCAATTATCACACCTTTGTAACTGCATTACTTGACCCCACTCGAGCACAGTCAGTATTTATACACCATTCTGTACCAAAAATAGATGCTTTCCTTAACCAATCTGCAGGATTCTTACACCAAGAGCTGCTGGGTAATCCCAGTGGAGCTGAAAAACAGCATTTAGATCTTGAAAGTTATTACAAAATAGGAAAAAAAATAGCTTTACAATGGTCTATTAGTTGTCTGCCTTTGCAATTGGTATAACCTTAACAATCCAGAGCTGAAACTAAAAGGGAGTCTCTCCTCCAAAAGGGTCTGTGGGCTAACCCTGCACAAGAAAGTGCTGCAGAAGGAATGAATTTTCAGAAAGAGGAGCAACACAAACTTTCCCATTTCTGAGAGTGGGAGGACAAGAGAACAGTGAAGAAGACATGACAAGAACCTTTTGTTTCCCTCTTTGGCCTTCAGACACATTTGTCAAATGTTCTTTACAACATGGTTAGTCAATGGTCTCTCTGCTTCACCTCACTTTTGTCCTTTGGATGTTACCTGGTGTACAGAATATGTCATGTTCTAAACATGACCTACTTTACCTACTTCTATGGATCCATCCTGTATTGTCCTTAGCTCAACAGGAAACAACCTAGCACAGCACAGAAGGAGGCTACAGCCTCTCTTGAGTTACTCTGCCTAACTACAGTACTTTAAGCATCATCTGTTGACTGTCAACACCAAATGACTGTTGAAAACATTCCACTTGTAGATGAAATCTCCCATTACATTCAGTTAGGGACCCTAACCACAAATGATAGCAAAATGTTTAAGATGAACAAAACTGCCATTACTTTGCTTAGTTCATTGGAGGGAAAGATCAGGAAGGGTTAGTTTGGTTCTGGAGTAGCACTGCAGGATGAAGGAAGGGAAAAACATGATGTTCTGGTTTCTGTGTGCTCTCCTCCATCTGCAGCATTAGCAGCTAGAGCCAACAGCCTCAGAGAGGCTCTCCTGGAGGCAGAAGGGATTTCGAGCAGCTGATAGGGAGAACTGTGCCCTACAAACTTTTGCTGGTTCTTGCCCGAATCAGTGTGTGCTGTGTGGTGGCAGAGGAATGATGACTCATTTCACTGCAGCAGCACCAGAGCGTGGAGCAACACCAGCTCTGCTGGCAGGGACAGCAGGGGAAGGCACAGGAATCTGCATCTCTCACCCCCCTCACTGCACATGGCTTTA
>NW_008656700.1:310-616 GCF_000695815.1 Acanthisitta chloris | reverse complement strand
TCAGCAGGCAGGAACAAGGGAAAGGCATGTGCTGAAGCACCTGCAGGCCGAGGCTCACAGCTCCCCCGTGGCACGTTCCCTCCACTGATACCACCAACCTACTCCCAACACCTTCGTGCAGGTGGCAGAGAACATGACCCTCGTGTAAAAAACCTACCAAGGGAGGGTCTATTAAGGCTGTACTTCATAAAATACCCAGGAAATATTTTCTCATCGCTTTAGATACAGAGGCCTAAACTGCTCACAGACCTTCCTGCCGTGGGAATGACTCTGGTCACTGTCAGGACTTACTGCTACAGCCTCCTC
>NW_008656700.1:0-260 GCF_000695815.1 Acanthisitta chloris | reverse complement strand
GGGTCTCCTGCCGGTCTGGGGGCACCGCGTGCAGGAAAACATGTCCCAGAGCACAGGGAGTGGGGAGGGCACAGGGGTGAGGGGACAGACACTGCCACAGCCGCAGCCCGTGGGGCCAGCCCCGCTCCCGGTGCTGCACACCTCCTGCTCGCACGGCTCGGGACAGCACTGCAGAGACCTCCCAACACCACACTCGTTCTCCTCGGGCCCCGCCTGGTTTCACGGCACGCTAGGTGCGGTGTGCGGTGTGCCCAGGACGG
>NW_008656699.1:128202-143032 GCF_000695815.1 Acanthisitta chloris | reverse complement strand
TCTCTAGGGTCCATTCCAAACCCTAAAATTTTGTGATTCTATGACATAGAATAAATAATAAGCAGCGGAGAATGTCTGGGCTGAGGACATCCCCTGCCTTGACACATAAATATATAATTACTGTTTTAATAAATAAAACAGCTCTGAGCCATGAGTTTGGTTTGATAGAATCATAGAATTTTAGGGGTTGGAATGGACCTTACAGATCCACTAGTCCCAACATTCCCTGCACTGGGCAGGGACACCTCCCACCAGAACAGGTTTTATCTAACCTGGCTTTGAACACTTTCAGGGTTGGGGCTTCCATTGCCTCCCTGGGCAACCTGTGCCAGTGTCTCAGCACCCTCACAGGAAAAACCTTCCTGATAGCTAAGCTAAATTTCCCCTCTTTGAATTTGTACCAAATTAAATACCAGAAAATATCAGTATTTTCTGCATGGAGTTCCTGAGAGTTTTACCTGGAAAGCTGACCTGGAAAATCGCTAACGTGAGGAATAAACCCTGAGTTTTGTTAAGGTTTGGTTAAAATAGAGGAAGGACAGGGCAGTGGGATCCCCTCAAATGCATCCCTGGAAAACAGAGGATGGAAAACAGGCGGGACAGCTGTGGCTGCACACTCCAGTGGGTAGAGCAGATCCCACCACATCCCTCTGTGACCCATGCAGGGAGGAGCAGCCCTCACATTCCATCGTGTCCAAACACTTCTGGCCCCAGGGATTTTTCCCGTTATCCCCCAAATATTCTACAGCAGGAAATCTTGCAGCAGAAAAAAAAAAAAAAAGCTCTCTTGCAACATTTCCAGAGTATTCCCACTCCGGCCTGGGCAGAAATGCTGCAGGAACAACCTTGCTGAGGGAAAGATGAGTGTTGTCTCGTGGTTAGAGCTCAGGGTTCGTGGTCAGGAGCTGTGGGTTCTCATTCCAGCTTTGCCACTGAATCACTTTGAGAGCTTCGCTAGTCACTTTGTGTTAGACCCAGTCAGTAATTTTCCGTTGGAATGGTTTTCTGATGGAAAGCACTGCCACAAAACTGAAATCTCCTGGGTGAAAATCAACTTTTCATGGGGAATACCTTGTGCCTAGGCCAGGTGGGAAAGGACGTTAAACTCAAACTGAAGGATTTTGAGGTTTCTTGTACTAGTCCAAATGTTTTGCTTTGAACAGATAGACTTTAAAAGGAAATATGCCTCTCCTGCCTGTAGTTCCAAGTCAGCCCATGGCACAGTGGAGTGTGTGCTCCCCTGCTCTGCAGTGCTCCCCAGGAGGGCTGAACTCTTGTAGTAGGATTCAAATTTTTCTCGTCTGAGACATGTGCATCCCAATGTGAGTCAGACCTGGCCCATGGGGACAAATCCCAGCACAGACCCACCGCTCTGACCAGGAAAGTGCTCTGTGGGGAGAAAGTGAAGGGTTCAGAGACACAAACAAGCTGTTTCTCATTAGTTCAGTGACCTAAAACAAAGCACCGTGACTGTGGAGAGACCCAAATGTTTTGTACAGCTGAAAAGCAGTGAAATGATGCCCAGAGAAAGGGACCTGAGTGTGCTCTCTGACAATCAAATCCTCACAAACCCTTCCATGCATGTGCTGAGCTCCAGTTTGTGGTTCTGGCTCTCCACCCTCACAACTATCTCCCTTCTCTGCTGTTTTGTTCCACAATCCTATTCCTCTGTTCATTAAAACTAAATTAATTTCTGTCCTCTGTATATTCACACACTGCTGACACTTTCTTTTAATATAAATAGTATGTTCTCCTCCCACAGTGTATTCATAGACACAACTTAAATCTCCTTTTGTTTTGCCAAGCTGAATATTGACCATTTACATTTGGATTAGCTAATAAGCTTTCTTTGCACTTCTGTCAGTCAGAATTCACCTTTTTTGAGCATCAGAGCCTGACATAATATGTCATGTTCACAACAGTGGCTTGAGAGACTTGTACAGTGGCAATAGTAAATCCCTGTGCAGACAGGGATCAATTTTGCCTTTTTTACACCTATATCACATTAGCACTTCGATTTATCCTTGTCTTTTTGCTCCAATAGACAGCAAAAGTAAGTACAGACGAGTGTATTACCTTTTCCTTAACACAGTTTTCCATTTCATCTCACTTCTCTAGCACTCAGGTGGCTCCTGTCCAAGGGGGTGACAAATGAAGACATTTCCAAGAAAGTTACAGGATCTCCAACTTCTAAAATCAAAGTCCTGAAAATGCTTTTTTATTCTGATGAAAGAATCCAGGTTTAGTTTACCACATATTCCTAAGCCCACACAAGGCTTAATTCATTGCTCCTTTGAAATACTCTGAAAGCTGAGGGTTCAGAGGTGTGATATTAGTGCAGAGTAATGATGATTAATTTGTGCTTTGTATCAAATGCAGGAGGAGCAGATACATGTGCAGTGAATCCTCTGTAACTCCCAATTCTTTCTATAATGCTCAAAATATCCTGTGGATGTATTTACCCTAAATGGAATCCAAGACACTTTTATCCTGTTTAGAGTGTGACTGTTGTAGTTTTACTTCAGATAACCTTCCTATTATTCCAACATTCTGAACAGATTCACTTAAAATAGACCCTTTTGCCTTCTCATTGCAGAGTAACTAATGAAAACTCCATTTGAAATGTGTTTTCTGGGACACAGGGACATTCTGGTTTTCATCATTAGCCCAAGCCTGTATTTCAAGCTGCAGGGATGCAGCTCCAGGTAGTGTAAATCAGCATTGCCCGAGATGGCCCTCAGTCCTCTCAACCAGCCCTGCAGGACAATTTAGTGGGTTTAGATGACAGCTGGCATCTTTGAAATATTCTCTTTTGCAGAACTAGACTAGATGTGACACTTGCTGGAGAAGAAATGTTGCATAAATCTGTCTGAAAAGACTTAATCATATTACTTCACTAGCCGTGGTAACCTTTGGAGGCCAAAGTCCAGACAGGTTGAGAAATGGAGCATGAGTCCATAAAGGTGACAATTCCATTAACTGCAATCAAAGAGAGAGGTGAATGGTGAGATAAAGACAAATGACTTCTTCTATAAAGCAAAGGAAATATGTGTGTGAAGGGGAAAGAGATAGAATGAACATTTTCCAGCCTTGTAA
Source organism: Acanthisitta chloris (assembly GCF_000695815.1). Lineage (NCBI taxonomy): Eukaryota > Metazoa > Chordata > Aves > Passeriformes > Acanthisittidae > Acanthisitta > Acanthisitta chloris. Next base: position 139,936 of record NW_008656699.1, on the reverse strand, counting down.
AGGAAATAAAGATTCACACTGAGATCAACACAAAATGTCTCTTGGGTTCCATGGATGCCAGTTTTGTCCCAACATCCCAACTTCCTGGTGAATGGTGGTGTGAACCATCATTTTGGGAGCATGTACACATAGGAGACACCCCAGTAGAAAGGACATGCAGAATGTCTTGCTGAATTTTCCCCCACCAGCCCTGCTGGGAGTGCAAATACAGGCCCTGGCTTTGCAGTCAACAGGGCATTCTGCTAAAATAAGTATGAGGAAAAATGGTTGGCACTTCTGAATCCAGTGATTTGGGATTCCCAAATATACCCAACAAGATCTCTCAGCCCAGTGGGTGCGTTTCAGCCCTAGAGGTTGAACAGAAATGGCTTTGGGACTTGTGTTTGGGCCCCAAATCACAGTGTGTGGGACATACTGATAGTTGAAACTGCCACCATAGGGGAAAAAAGAGTTCTTATATAGGGTCAGGACCAAAAGTCAGCACAGCTAGAAGAGAGATTGTTGGGGATATCCTCATCCAGCATCCTCCAGCAAGGCCAAGGATGGCAGAAATAGCATCACTAGAACTCCACATTATCTGGGTTTGGTCAGAGGTGGGAGCTTAGAGACCAGCTGAGCTGCTCTGCAACACTGGAAATGAAGAGATCTAATCTATCCTCTCTCAGCTGTTCTTAAATTTAAGATAAAGAGGAAATTAATAACATAAAATGTATCTATTTATCCAAGCTCCTCATCTTTTGCAATTTTCAAACTTGTGTGTGGCATTTTCGATGGTTTCTATGCAGAAACTTCATTTAAACCTAATCCTGTACCAACCAAAACAAGCAGGTAAGCAAATGGTTTTACTTACTGAAGAAGCTGCGGATCTCTGAGCACCCAAAATATCCACTTAGGTGTTGATTAGCATAACAATTGAGGGAAAAAATGTTTATAAAGGTTCCTGTAACATGTGTGCTTAGGCAGCTCATATAAGCACCTGAGGGTGGGATTTAACCTCAATTTTAACAAGTATAACAGTAGCATAGGAAATAGAAGCTGGGGAATACTCTGGATGAGACACTGGGTCACTGGACTAGGGTTATTCATTCAAACAGGGAAATAGGGAAGTAAAAACCAACTGGATTCTCCACAGCGACAAGAAGGGATTTTTGAGTGTACAATAGGAAAAAAAGGAAATTTCCTTTGGGGGACTTCTTCTGTTTTTAACAGAAATATTAAGTTACTCTTGGATACTAGAGCAGCCAAAAAGGGAAATCCCTGTTCTGCACAGCTCTAAATACAGCTAGAAAAATAATACAGATTTTATCAATTTGCAACCCATTTCCTTATGTTTTGGGCAACTCACCTTTAAATACCAGAGTCAGAAGCTGATACAAACAAGGATACAATATTTCAGGCTTCACCAGAATTCCAGTGTCTCACCCAGGGTCTGTGTCTGCCTGCCCTCTTGGCTGCACACCAATATCCTTTATTCCCAGGGGAGTCAGCCTTCCAAAAAACCACTTGGCACTTGAGTCAGGGCTGCTCTGTTTTCCTAACGTTCACGGCAGGCAGGATGTTTTCCGACTCCGGTACCCAACAGTTGAGCATTCCAGACAGCATGGGGATTTTTCTTCTGAAACCACACTGCCAGTGCCATGAGAAAAAGTGAAGTTCTGTGACACCATGTGATCCTGATGGGAAAATAGGATGACTTTGTTGTCACACAGCAATGCACAAAGGGAAAATGCACATGGCTCTTGCTACCTTCAAAAACTCTCCTTCTGTGGTGTGAATGCTGAAAATATTCTGGCTTAAAGTTGTGTTTTCATCAACTGGTTCCCCTCTGGGAACCCACAGATGGGGCTAAGGAGAAGTCTCCTCTCCCAAAGTGCCTGGCCAGACAAGCAGCTCACTGGTGCAGGGTGGCAGAGGAGGTGCTCATAGTCTTTGCACTTGGTGTTTTCAGCAAGTGAAAATAGTCTGTTTGCTCCCCAGAGCACACTCAGCCTGTGAACACACAGTACAGATTCCTCTGCAACTTTTGCATATCCTTTTACACTCCTTAAATACCAGAAATATGTCTTTATCATTAACATTACATCCAAGTAATCCCTGAGATCACAGATGTCAGGGCCAACTACAGCTGTGCAGCCTTTGCCTTGTGGAACAGAGGCTGCACAGGTGAGTGCAGGCAGGTTACAGCTCACAGCCAGGGCCAAACTCCTCACTGACCAGGAGCAGACAGTCTCCTTTGGGAGGCAGGTTGCCAGAGACATCTCCCATCACAGCTCTGTGCCAAAATCCAGATGTGCAGGATAGTGAAATCACAATCTGTTGAGCTGGAAATTAATTTCACAAACCAAACTGTGAAAATCTGTTGAACTTCTCAAATTTCAAAATACCTTACATGTCCAGAGAAATAACTAACAGAGTTGAAATATTTTTATGCAACATCCTTTCAGGATTTTTTCCATAGGATATGACCAGCTCTATAAAGTGGCTTGTTACAGAGGTGATATATCACACAGTGATGCCAAATCCAGTCAGCATGGAGTTGAAGGAGGCTCAACTCCACTTCAGGCAGTGTGTCCTGATGCCCTGCCTGGCACCTTCCACAAAAGGCAGATCCTATTTTGCCCTTTGAATTCCAAAACAGTGATGGGAGGCAAATTACCATCAGGATCTGTTAAATTCTAAAATACATAACTATTCTCCAAGGGTAAGATTAAGTGGGATCTGTGCTTCCCAGATTATAAATAACACTCAGCCTTTCTCCTAAACTCATTGCAAAAATGTACAAATGATGTTTTGCACCAGCACTGTCATCTTTAAAAGTCTTATATGGAATAGGGGCTTAATCCATTGCATAAAGAGAACTTTCAGGATCATGTAGCCACCTGCAAATCATACACAAATAAGCCAAACAGCACTAGAAACAGGAATAAAATCACCATATATGTAGCTGGTTCCTATAGCAGTGAGATTGTCGTGGTCTGTACACAACCCAAAACAAATTGTCTGTTTAGAATTAAAACAGGATACTCTTTCCAAAAGTCCTGCCTCTAGGGAGGAGATTTTATACCACAGGGCAGATTCAGCCCTGGTGTAGGATTTCTGATTTTCATGGAATTACACCAGTAAGGAATTTGGCCCAACATCTTACCCACACTGATGCAATTCAACTTTTAAGGGACAGTTATGGGGTTTCCTCCTAAGTCAGGCCAAGTCTGGAACAAGGGAAGTCTGTAAAAGAAGCCGTTGGAGGGATGATTTCTTCTGGCATTTGGGAACATTCACACGTTGGAAAACGTCACAGGATGTATTTTGTACGTCTTGCACGTTGGAATTTCATGCTTTTTCTTCTTTCCTTACAGATACACTGTCAGTAGGTGGTCACAGCAGAGCTGGATAAACCCCAAAGAACTGTAATGAAACAATTACAGACAGTGTGAGCAGAAAGACATTTGTGGATCCAGTTCATTCTGCCTCCTCCTTGCTATATAAATCTATTTTCCAAACTTAATGTACTGCCTGAACTTACAATATCTGATTAACAGAATGCCTGCACCACTCAGGACTCTGGAGAAAAATGTAAGCTACGTTTTAGGTAACTTGAATTGGGCATGACTGATCTCACATAGTGCTTTGGATTTATGCTGTGTGTGACAGATGGAAATCTGAATACACACACTGATGCTCTCACTGATGTTGAAAACTTCTGTGCAGAAACACAGAAAAGGAGCTGCAACACTTCCCTGCTCCTAGAGCTAACCTGGTATTTCCTAAAATCCTGCAGCTTCATAGGTCATGGCCCAGAGCAGAGGAGTTTCCCCAGCTCTGCCTGCCCGAGCTGCACGTACCCGGCACCGTGACGGGGGGTGCAGATGGGATGCTGTCAGGGTCTGGGGGAGATTATTCCCTTCCCTCTGCAGTTGTTTGAGCTGTCCAAGCAGCATGAAGTAGATGCTCAGGTTCTTAAGGCTTCCTGGGAAAATCAACACTGTTTCAAATCCATATCAGAACCAAAAGTATGGAAAGATTAATTGAGCTTGGGTCAAAAGGGAAGAAGGACGCAACAGCTTTTGACAGCAGTGAGCTGGAAAATGAGGTACTCAATGCTGAGCTCTCTCACAAGTCACAATATTCAGTGCATCACATCAAAAACTCCTTTAGACTATTGACATGATATTAGAAAGAACTTGGGAAAAGATAAAATAATAAAAGGTACATTTATTGCATTCTTCCACTAATCTGACAATCATAAAGCCTCGGCATAAATCAAATGGAGCAAATGCTATGGGTAAATTAAAATACTTATAGAAATATGTGTACAGGAGTTACAAAACCTTTTGGCACAGAACACAGTGTAGTTCAGAGTTTTTTCCGGTGCAAGCAGCAGAATGAAACTTTCAGTCATCCTGGTCGCTAACCTTTGGATTTTACATTTTGTCTCTCTGAAGCAATGATAAAACCATCACAGCTTTAATCAACTTTTTGAGTCATTGGCCAGTCAGAAAAACTGAAAGTGAAGTAATAAGCAAGACACATCAAAAATCAGAAATACTGAACATTGCCATTGCTGTCAGCCACAGCTAGGAATGTTGTTATAGACCAAGATAAGAAACTGAGGAAGGAAGGAAGTGGTAACTGCACTCTTACTTTAGGCTGGTTTGTGTCTGATTGTTCAAAATTAGGAGGAATATGTGACTGGGTGTGTAACTCCACCCTCTCCAAGGATTGCTGGGATCACTGTGACTGTGATCCAAACACAAGAAGAGTTTCCTTACCTACAGTGTGTCGCAATCATGGAAATGCCATGGGATGTTCTAGGTGACACCTTGTCCCCATCGTCACAACGTCACACTGAGAAGTCATCGTCTCGGGACGTACAGAACTGGCAAATTAGGATGGCAGATAATTATCCCACGGGCTGCAATTCCCTCAATGGAATCCTGTGCCAAGAGCACAGTGCAGCCTCCCTGAGCCAGTGACTGGGTGTGGGGACAGACGCCAGGGGGTTCTGTATGTACCTCTATATGTACTCTCTTTTGCTTTAACTCTGTGCGCTCATTCATTTGTATATTCTACTGCTGTAACTTAAATCTCCCCCCAGGAAAAGTCTTAAGGTGAGCTTTAAATAATTGGGAGGAGGGAGAAGAAGCTTTTACTGAACAAAGCAAGTTTTTCAGAATAAAATCTCATCCTTTTCGACCACCTTTCAGGGTCAACATGATTGGCAAGTGCCCTGCTAAAACTTTTGTTAGTTTTTTTCCTTTATTAATGCTTTTAAATCAACTGGCAGCTCAAAGTTTCATTTAAAGCTATTTTGTATGCTTTTCTGCTTTAAAAAAAGAAACCCATCCAGTGATTATTTGCTCAGCACCAAGCTTTAGGAAAACATTTTGATATGGAATAAAAAATACCTGTTACAGTTGCTTAGCTTTAATATGTTAGTGAAGGGAGAGAAATCCTAGATAGAGCTGAGTATGTTACTGTTTGTTACCCTCTGAGAAAATAAACGGCCTAAGTCAGCTCTGTGGTACTTGTGTTGAAAACTGACACCAACACCATGACCTGAATAACTTAAAATTTTGACCCAAGAGTAATGTCCCCCATTAAAAGACCTCCCAAATTAAGACTTCAGCTGCTCCATCGTGAGCCAAAGAACCACTTTTCCAAGCTGCTGCCTGTATTGAGCTTTAAACCAACACTGAATGAATGCAGAGGAGGAGGCCTAATGTACAGCAGGTAAAATAGATGGAGGCTTTTGGAACATCAAACTCTTCAAAGTATAAAATATTTGCAGTTGGGTACTACAGGCATTTCCCCCCCCCACTGGAAGGTTAATCTATCATAGAGGAATACATTGGTCTCAGACAATCTCACAGGTTGTTCATGTTCTTGTACATTAACTTATTCTCAAGCAGCAGAAAATTAGTGTCCCTGTGGTGAGGGGTGTCTTGGTTAGATTGTTCTCTTATATCTTACATACTTCTATTAAAGGGAACCAATTCAGAGGCTGAGAGTAGTATTTTTGGCTTTTCAATCATGGCCTTTTCAGGGTAATCCATATTGTAGCGGTGGCCCATGATGTTATCTTCATTTGCAACCTGTTGTGCAATCTATTCCATGGAATTTTGCACAGATCCTAGGCCCAGGGAGGCTTATGACTGCAACTCCTCCCAACCCAGCTTCCAGCAGTACCTCCCAGCCCTCTGCAAAGTGTTTAGCATGCAAAACCCCACACTGGTACTCTGGGTTGGGTAACTGTTCGTAGTAAACCCACTCAATGTCCTTAATATTGGGTAACAGGAAACCAGGGCATGGCACAAGCCATTACTTCTGGTTTCTAAGGTCCTGAACCCATAAGCTCTGGTTCTAGGGGGTATCTGCTGTGTGACAACACTTCCTATCATGTGCTCCAGCCAGGAAGATGGATGTACCTTAGCTAAAGTGAGTCATTCACTGAACCTGGGCCAAACTTTGAAGCAAATCTGGGCCAGTTTGCTGCCTCAGGAGGAAACCTGCTTTTTGCATGAATTAGATGTGAAAATAAGCAGAGCCTGACTGACATCTTCTCCAAATTCCAACTGTAAGGGAAAAACCTGAGGGCATGAGCCTCAGGCATGACAAAAATGAGGAGGAGAAAATGAGGCTTCCTGCCTTCCCCCCCAACAAGCCAGAGAGACACATGTTCCTCAGGACTTAGGGTAAATTGTTAATTATTTATACACTAATTAAGTAATGTTTCTAGAATGGCTGTACAGATGCTTACGTTTTTCCTTCAGTCTCCAATTAAATGAACTTTCATTACAGATCACAACAATTCCACACCAACTTGTTACACCGGTTCCTTAGCCAGGCAGCTTTGCAGCCAGTGCTCCCAACTCAGACCAGGCTATTGTGTTTCTCTGTGCTGGTTTCTAGTTGTTTTAATTCCATCACAGATCCCATTCTGTTTAATGATAATTTGATTTTGCATTGCAGGACCCAGATGTACATTAGGAGGTCACAACCTTTCCATTTATCTCTGAAAGTAACTATTTTTTCCCTGAGTTCCATCAGGTTAAAACAGTTAGCAATTTTTCTCCTTGAAGTGTCCCTTCAGCTTGGCCAAGATATATAATAGATCAGTGTAGCTACAAATGCATTACAACATTAGTCATCAATTAGTTTTAAACCATGGCTGTAATATATCATTTATCCAGCTTGCTGTAGCACTATTGTGAGCGTTTAATTCTTTAAAGGCATCTTGATTTTTTAACCTGATGGCTGCATCTCCCTTTTGTCTCCTGCACAGACATCTCCTTAAGGAACAATAAAAATGAGATTTGTTTGACCTGCACTCAGGGCTCGTTAAAGCGAGATGGATTTTAATTGCTCTGCCAAGGCTACCAGACAGCTTTTATGTAATATTCCAGACATTTACGCACTGTCTTTCCCCTGCTGTAAGCAGGTGTGTGCCCACAGATGCCTGTAAAGCAGCTCTTACAATTCATTTCACATCTCTGACAATCCTCTGGGAAATTGCTTACTCTGAGATATCATTGGCATCCAATTAAAAGCTCTAGTCATTGCCACTTCTTCCCTCCTAATACCTTTTTCTTTTGTCTTCAAGACTCACCTTGTTGTGTGGCTAATTCTGAAAGGACTTTGCTGAGGATTGTGTCCCTTGGGCTTGTGTTGTCATCACACAGTGCAGTTGACTCATTCCAGCATGTTCTAATAGTGAGAACACATCCAGGGCCTTACCTGTCTCTTCCCAAATCCACATTGTCCTTCTACCACTTGCAATAAGATCTATGACTTGAAAAAGCTTGGAGTATAGGACAGCCAAGCCTGGGAGAATCATGTCTGTGCCACAGTCGTTTGGTATCTTGAAGGATCTCAAACTTCAATTAGTAAGTCACGCGAGCAAGTTATCACAGCACTGACTCAGAGCCCAGAACACCCTGACTGCTCTGCCAGCTTGGAGTGGAGGCAGAATGAGCTCACATTTGCCCACGATGAACCTGATTTGCTCCAGCTGCTTCATCAGGGAGAGGAGAACCTCATGTGGAGAGCTCTCTCCCTGCTAACTCTTCCCTTCCACGGGTGATACAATCTGAAGATGAGGTCCTCTATTTTTCCTGTTCTTCCCCTTCCTAAAAAGGAAGATTTGGCTGTCTTGTGAGTTACCAAATCAGCACAAAAAAATGGGCCTCCTAAGCAGTTCTTTGTGCCTACAGCTGGTTCTGGTCTCTGCTCTGTTGGACACACACATGTACTTAATTGCCAGTTGTGTTGGATGCCTATTAAAAGAACAAATCTGCAAGTGAGGAGGGTCTCTCCTGCCATGTCAATGGAACTGAAAATACGTAAATCTCCTGCATGCTGAGGGGAAATGTATGCTCAGAATGCTTGGGAGAACAGCTGTGAAGAAGAATGAGCAGTTTGTGCTCTGCTGCAAAGTGTCACTGATCCAACTTGCTAAGCTGATCCTCATGCAGCACATTGTGTTTGCTCCATGATGCTACCTCCTGCTTCCATGGGAAGTAATTCAGAGTGCACAGCATTTCAGACAGTGTAGGAAAAGGGATGAGCCTGCTTCTTCCACCAAGGTGCAACCACCAAGGTGTAACAGCAGCAAGGGGCCACTGGAGTGGAAAGAACAATTCCAGTTAGTGGCCCCATGCAGGGAATGGAGGTGGAGATCATGGTAAGCCATGGAGAGAGCTGTGGAGCAGGATGGGGAACTGCCTGTCCTTCCCATCCTGAGAAGCCAGAAAAGAGTTTGAAATAATCTTCTTCAGTGCCACTGTTTTTCACCCCTTTTATCTGCCAGTGGTGAATCCCAGTCACTCAGGAGACCTCCTGGAGTGAGACTGGTATATGATGATAGGTGAATCACAAAACATAAAGAATTTCCTTTCCTTTCCTTAAAACCAAGCAGAATTGCACACTTGACCAAAACCCAAAGTACAACTGCACAGCTCAAGGCATTCACTTTCCATCTGTTCTTCCTGAGCCCCATCACAAACTTCATATGTGGCTTCCCTCTAGACAAGAGAAGAAGATGTTCAATGTTAATTATGGCATCAGCAGAAGAAATTCAGATGAGAAATTCACTGAGAGAAGCCTTAGAAGACTTTGACTTGATGCAGAATCTCTGAACACAGCAGTGACATCAGGAAAGTGATGGGAGGTCCAACTCTCTCACTTTGCATGTGGAAACATAATCCTTAATTTCATATTCTGGGTTTTTTTCCCCTGGGGCTTTTCTATCCATCAGTAACACACACCAATATTTTTTACTTCCCTGACAGAAGCCCTGAAAATCAGAACTCATTTATTTAGTACCAAACCAATGCAGAAGTAAGAGCAAGTTCCAGCACTAGAATACACATCTGTAACCCTCGGAGGACCAGACGCAGCAGAGCTGGAACACTCAGCAGCTGTAATGTGCACTGAGAACTCACATTTGTTCAAGAAAAGTCACATTACTTATATTAATTGGATGTGTCCAGCCCATCCTCAGTCCACTTAAGCCTTGGCAAACCTCTAGTTGTGAGCATAACAAAAGTATTAATACAGATATCCCTTTCTATTATCCCATTTACATAACGACTCCCACCTTTGCAACCTAATACTTACTCCTTGGAACACAGAGAACGATTGACTCATATCTGGACTGGGCTGCCAAAAACTCCTAAATTTAGAGATGTTTGCAACAAGAGAGTTTGGTTCAGGCCCATCCACAACAGCAAATTAAACACAAGTCTTCATCTGTGCGAGTGACATTGTCGGCATGTGCAGAGCCAGGCGGGAGCTGACATTCCTTCTCCCAGGAAGATTTACAGAATCTGTGCATTGAAAAGCATTGAGGTAAACCCTGGTCTGAGGGCCAAGTGCATAAATTAGACCTGTCCCCTCCCTTTAGTAGATCACATACGTACATACTGCAGGTTGGCTCACTGTGCTTTTGGCAACTCAAGTCTGTGAGTGCTTGTTCACAGGGAGGGAGTTTGTGTCACACTCAGGCATTTACATTTGCTTTTCTAAGGCTTTGGTGCAAGGAGTGTGTTGTACATCATTCCCCCCCTCCATTCACATTAGATATTGGATGTAACAGGCAGAAAAAAAGAGTTATATTAAAATGTTGGCACATGTTGCACTTTCTCAGCAGAAACTGTGTCGCTTGTACTTCAGTTTGGTTTGAATTACTTAGGTCAGTGTAAGGTCAGCAAGAAGTGCTGGATTAGCATCCTCAGAGGCTGAGGTCCTCTCCTCATTCACAGAACAAGTCCAGATCAAGAAATGTCACTAAAGCTTTATGCACAAAGCTTCCTCCTTAGCAGACAGTGATATTTCCTCAGACCAGCCAAGTGCTCACCTGTTCCTCAAGCCCTTGGTTTGCATGGCAAACAAAGTGGCCAGTTGGCACGATGACAAGGGGACTGACACTATCAAACTGCTTCTTCAAACACCCTCAAGATTTCTGTGAGCTGCATATTTGCAATAATCCATGTACCTGTGAAAGAACTGAATCACTGTCTTCCATGTGTCAAAATGATGCCATTTCTGGGCTGTTCCATCTCCTTCCCACAGATGTACCACATTTTAGGTAGAATGTTTGGCCTAAAAACCCAAATACGTGTGGCAGCTCAGCCTGGCTCTGGGTGGCTGCTAGAAAAGCAACAGAGTGAATGGAACTGGGAGCCCCACACATTATCCCAAAGGGATGCAGTTGCACTCCAGGCTTTCAGCCTTCCAAACTGGATTATCTGTGAGAAGCTTTCCTCCATGCCCTGAAGAACCAGTAGAATTATTTTTCACTGAGGGCTGAAAGCCTCACAACAGCAACAAGAACTAGAGCTTTCTGAAGAATGAAGAAACATTAAATGATCTGGGATTAAATTATAAAAGAACTGAATATTGTGCATACCTCTCCTAAATTTCCAGCAAATTCATCCACTTGCCAGGCTTCTCACTGACCCCAAGCCCTCCTCTTGCGAAATTCCTTGGTATCTCATCTTCAAGGCTGCCTGGTATCTCTGCTCCTCAGCTTCTTTCAAGGTCTTTCCACAGATCCATGGCATTTCTGCACTGTGGCATTTCTCTGTGTCCCTTTGAGCAACTGGAGGATGTGCTACTTTGCACTATCTCTGGGTTCTTCTTCCCACATCTTCAGCCCTTCCTAGTGCCTCCTGTGAGGGAACAGCAGCAGCAGTTGCAGGAGTGTTGGAACAGAGGGTCAGAGTTCAGTTTCTCTCCATTAAATCCCCTGTGCTCACCTCTTAGGAGGCAGAACTGTTGTCCAGAAATGAGATGCAGCAATTATTTTCAATTTCCTGCAATGAAAGTTGCAGGAAAGATTTCCCTCCTTCCAGTTCTTGCTAAAAATATAACCAGGAAAACAAACTGAGTTGACAGCAGTGAGGAAATCCTGCATGTCTGTCTCCCAGGGCATTCTGCCTTCTCCTGCCCTGGCTTGGAAATGGCCACTGGATGGGAGGTGGGTTTATCTGAAGAGGGAAAGAAGGTGATGACACACAAAGTGGGCTGCCAGTTCCCTGTTACCCATGGCAGGAGGAGATGGAGAATCACTCAGTGATCCCTCTCTCCATAGCTTGGAGTCCCCAGCCCTGCTGCTCTGTTGGGCTGCTCCTCCGGCAGGAAAAGGGGCAAAGCTGACAGCACCTTCGGGATGAGTCTGCAGCTTTGGTGTCAGTGGGAGCCCAGAGCACCAGCACTGCTTACAGCAGCTGCCTCT
>NW_008656699.1:118339-128146 GCF_000695815.1 Acanthisitta chloris | reverse complement strand
CTTCATCAGGAGCCTCAAAACACAGCCCTGAGTGCCACTCCCACACACAGGGCTCAGGAGACTCTTTCCAATGTGCATCACATGTAAAAGAAATGCTTTTTCTTACGGCACCCTCTGTTATTCCCAGGAACAGAGCAGTCTGGGAGCACCTACAGCAAACTCATGGTGGGAATCCAACAGGAGAGAACTATGCAGTGTTCAAACTAATTCCCTTCCCTGTGATTTAGCAGAAATGTGGCTGCCATGGCCTTCATATTTAAAAAAAACCAGTGTTTGGAGAATACTGCAGAAACTGGGACTACAAAGTGATGCAAATCCCAGAACTTCTGTTTCTGTAAATAAAATTTTCCAGGGGAGTACATACAGAGGAGACAGTCATATGCTCCAGCATGAACAGGAATAGGGAAATTCAGGGTCTAGTCCCATCTCCACTTAGCCACTTCAGCTCAGCGACTTCCACTTTCCATGGTAAGACCAAAACAATGATAATAAAAATTACAATGAAAGCAATTGAAAAATATTTGCATAATTATTTAGCATGTGTTTGCATGTCAAACAAGGAATTGTTCCTCATCCCACAATCTCAGGACACACAGGGAAGTAGAAAGTGGGGAGGAGAATGGGAACAAAAGCTCATGAACATAGAAATAAATTCAGCTCTGTAGAAAAACATGCTGAAATGTATATTTAAGAGAGACTATGCAAAGATTCAGAGCCTGGTGGAAAAAGTCAGGGAGTTCCTACTGGGAACAAAGGCTGTGACACAGAAGGAAGAATGGAAATGATTGTGGAAGAAGCTGATAAATGGGTGGACTGGGCTGGAAATACTGGTAGGGCTTCAGGCAGTATCATGACAGGTGAACAAAGCTGATGACGATGAATCCATTTTCAGTTTGCACAGTGATGCAGCAGGAGTGCTGCTGACTAAGGGTGAAACGGCCCAGACGGTGCCTGTGAGATTCCACTGCTCCAGGGCTGCATCCACACCAAGGCAGGGCCACCTCAGAAACCACACTCCTCTGGGAGTGTTATCTGCGGATCTCAGCCACTTCCAAAGCAGTGCTGGGAGCCAAGCACCCGCCTGGGGAGGGTATTGCTCCACAGCCCTTTGATATGGCACATTCACCAGCAGGTTCAACCAGTAATTCATGGAACAAAGCACTCAAGTCAATAGGACAAACCCGTGTGGGAGTTAGTGTGAGTCACATGGGTGCAGGAGTGGCACCTCTACCCTGAGCCAAGCCCATCCCGGAGATGTTCCCTCAGCATCTGCCGCAGATGAGTTCTCCATCTGAAATATAAAGCTTTGCCGCATCTGGGACAGAATTACTGCTCTGATCTTTAGACCCCACTTTATGTGACCATGCCAGATGAGGTTTCCTAAACACTCATCCATGGAGACAGAAATATCATCAGGAATTAATGCAGAGAGATGTCACCTTGGCACATTTAACTCACTGTGTCTCCTTTGTGCTTTGGCAACTTTGAGCTGAGGCTGGTTGTGTGATTTGTGCAACTTAATTAGGGAAAGTCTGATCGGAGAACAAAAAACATGGAGCTAAAGAGGAGCTGGGGGTGTCATACTCAGTAAGTAAAATGAAAATCCCTTATCCAGAGAAAAATACTTGATAGATGTCTCTGGCGGTAAAATTCTTAAGATCATCATGGGGTGTAAGTGACACAAAAAAGGACAAAGACATAAAGAAGAACAGATTAACCCAACCATGGGAGAATAGCAAGAAGAGCAGCTGGTTCAGATATTCATATTGACAAAACTCTGGCTGGCTACCAAATATCCCCTTCCCACACAGCAATCATGCGGCCTTGGAGGGAGCATAGACAGCCCTTATCATTCCGTGTCATTGTCAGTTCTACTCTTTCTCCAGCTGCCAGAACATTGACATCTGAATCCAGATACGATGATGTCCTTATCACCTGAAAGTAACAGCTTTACCCCACAGTGCAGTGCTTAGGGTTCATGTGGGGAGAAGCAGGACTTGCCATATGGAAAATACCAGTCAAAATACATTATTTTTATTACATATAAAGAGTCATTCACAGTGTCCCACTGGTGTTTGCCATAAATCCAAGCAAAATTAGGTTGTTTAAGCACTGTCTGGTCTCAGGAACTGCAGGTGGATGTCCCTCCAGTTTTACTGCACTCAGGTGTAGACTTTGTTCATGCAAGAGGCACATTTAGCTGTCTACAAATTGCATAAATGTTTTTAGTAGAAGTGGGAGGTTGTGCTACCAAAGGAGAACATGAGCCAAAGATGTACCATTATCTGTATCCTATTAAAGGTCAGACAGAGCTCTTACCTCAGTGCTCTAATGTGACCAGAAACTGAATTGAAAATACACCAACAGGTTATTAACAAAGAGATGAAGCTGTAGTAAATTTAATATAGCCCTCAGAAGGACTTTTTTTATAAAGAGAAGGATAGATAGATAGATAGATAGAAGATAGATAGATAGATAGATAGATAGACCAACCTTTAATTAAGGTGTATTGCTGGGTTAAGTGTAAATTTTCCAAGCAAGAATGAAGATAGAAAACTGGTAATTGCTTTCAATTTATATTACAAAAATCAGTCATATTCATTTTACTTCCTGTGACAGCCTTACTTAATTCTGAGCTTCATTCACTTAATTGGAAAGGAGAATTCTTTGGGCAAAACCATCAGGAACTGAGGAAGGAGACAGGCAGATTGCAAGAACTGAATGAACAGCACTTTAAATGGAATCATTAAAACCCCTCATCCAAGATTCTCAGTAGATTCATGTTTGCTGTCCTCAAGGGATATTTATTATCAAAGCTGAGTAGGAAAAGATTGGGAATTATATCAGAAAAAAGAGTCTCTAATGGTTTCTTGAAAATTGAATCTGAAGAACTCCGTGTTCCTATTACCATCATAATTTTTCCATGTCTCAAAATTAGTGTAGACTGGAAACTCCAATATTTCTCTGGCTGACACCTCTTGCAAAAACCCAAAGCTTCACATGCATAGGAACTACACTTACCTCAACTATAATCTCTCCTTGTTCACAATAGGGTTACAGGATGGAGAAAACTTTCTTCAAAGAGAGTTGCTGTAAGTATTCTTACAACTCTGCATAAATCAGCCTCAGAAAAACAAACCTTCCTAAAGCAGTGAGTCTTTGTGGGTTTGGGAGTTATCCTGGTAGTGATAAGGAAACAATAGCAGCAGCAATGCTGAGCTGACTTTTAAAAGTAGTAGTCCTGGAGAACATCAGTGAGTCACAAGAGCAAATATCAGAATCACCTCTTGGCTACTATGGAATAATAAATCCACATCTCTTTGGCAGGTAAATTGACTTAACAAAGAAGATTATGTTCTGAGAGGGTTTGTTTAGTTTTTCAGTGTGAATATTCACACAGCTTCAGTGATCTGTAGATCTCTGCTTGCTCTCCTTCCCCTGACAAAGCCCAGCACATGGCAGCTGTTTCCACATTAGCTGTTCCTGGATATGAGATAGGATTCTGTAATTACAATCAACTAAGTTGTGCTGAATTGTAATCTCCCCATGCATAAATGAAAATCAGTGCATCACAGATACTTTCCTGGCATGGGCAGTGGGTTCTGCTACAGACAAAGGCATCAGGAGCACCATGCCCAAGTGTTTCTGGGACCCATTTAAGCAACCACTTGAGAAGGATCCATAGCAGAAAGTGGGAGAAGCTGAGGCAAAGACAACAATAAGCAGCACAGAGCTAAACCTCTCCCTGTCAGAAGTCACATTTATGATGTTAGAGAAATTACTCTAGTTTGTGTCTCTGTTTTCTGGAGGGAAGTGACAAGGGATATTACTCCATCGATGGATATAAAGAGAAGGTTAAAACATCCTGATGCAAATCATTCAGAAACATAAAATAATCATGTTATTGTACTTAACACTTTCAGTATTCGGAGGGCTGAGGAAGCTTTAAGTAATTAAACAGCAAGGTTAGAGTAATGAAAAGCTCAGATTTAAGTTGCTAGTAGGAACAGAATAATAGATTGAAAGAATTATCCTTAAAGAATCCAAGACTTACAGAAAACACCAAAACATTCCTAGTTCACGTGAAAGGAATGAGATCTCAGTACGTCAAGCAACAATAAATTTGTATCTGTCAGCAGGGAGGGAAGATAGAGCTCCAGAAAGCCCAGGGAGGATTAGGGAGAACAGTAGACAATCACCAGTGAAACACAGACAAAGCTGGGAACATAACTATAAAGTGCTTGAGGAAATCCCTAAATCCACTGGTATTAAAGCATTTACAGTGACTTTTTTCATGGGCAGCCTCACTATCAGAGTTCTGTCATGTATGACAGTGGAAGCAGCCTCAGGTCTTCAAGTCAAAAAAGCTTTAGTAGGGTTTGAAGTTACTTCATGAAACACACTTTGGGTGATTTTCCTGAGATACAGCTAATAGCTAGTAGTTGGCCTTGGCTGGGAATGCAGAAATGAGTTGAAAAAAGGTAAGAGGCAGTGTGAAACTGCAGCATTTCAGAAACAAGTTTAAAAAGGTAAGACACAGGGTGCTGAAGCATTTCAGCTGCTGGGTAGGGAGCACATGTTATCAGAGCTCCGTTATACCTTATCACAGGCTTTCCCCACCCTTTGCTTCTGCCCTTGAGCTGCATTTGCCACTGTGCGTAATTAAACTGAGAACTGGATCAGCAAAATAACCCAAGTCAAACAAAAATTCCAGTGAAACTCAGGGGTTTGTCTGTTTTCTTCAGCTCAGATCATGGCCATGATCTAACTTAAAGCACAGCTCCACGCACAGCTGGACTGGCACCAAGGGGAGAGAGAAACCTGCAGCACGAGGGCAGAAATGAACTTCCAAGAGTTCTTACAATGGCTTTATTGCTTTGCTTCTTCTATTATCCCACCTCACCTGCATCTGGAAAGAGAAGTGAACTAGCTTCCATTTTCCATGGGGAAAGCAAGCATCCAGGCAGCTATCAGGGAGCTGCTGAAATGCTGTGTGTTCACACCCTGCCTTCCTCTTCTCACCAACTCTGAGAGGGACAGAGCAAACACGTTACTTTGGCACTAAAAATCACTTTGATAAACCTCCACATTTGCTCAGAATTAAGCCCTAAAAAGAACTTCTCTGGTATCTGAAAAAAAGATGTGAAAAGCCAGCAAAAGCTGAAGAAATATATGGAAACTCCCTGTGCTGTCAGCAAGAACAGGGTCTAGATAAGCATAAGAAGGAGGGAAAGGGATTATTTCTGGGAAAAAATACCCGTGATTCTCACCCAGAGGGACAGACCCAGCCGTGCTTAACTGGAAGTACTGTCTGTCCCACTCTGTACCAGTTCCTCCAGCAAGTTCTGGGGCCTTACATTACAGCTCTGCTGTGAGTGGTTCTAACAGCACACAGCATATCTGGGGAAATGTAGCTGGGAACATCAGCGTTCTCACTCCCTCTTCTGCATGAGACCTCCCTTACCTAATCCTTTTGCTTGTTTATCTGCTCTGATGAAACCATGAAGCTCACCATGAAGGTGGCACCATCTCCTCTAAAGCCTCTGACAAGCACCTTTTCATCATGAAGCTGAAGTCACCCAATTAGCCAATATACTGCATTTCTCTTTGGAGAGGGATGAACTCATTGCCCTCTAAGTAGTTCCCTGAGCACTGGGACAAAAAAAACCTTCTTCCAGCTCTTCCTTTGCCATGTGGACTCTGATATAGGGGATATTACTTCCCTCCTAAGGAACATTAAGAAGACCTCTTAGCCTTTGATGGTTAACTATTTGCATAAAATCTATAGGAATTTTATGCATTGTTAGGAACTGCAATGATAGGACGAGGGGTAATGGGTTCAAACTGAAGGAAGGGAAGTTTAGGTTAGATATTAGAAAAAAGTTTTTTTCTGTGAGGGTGGTGAGACACTGGCACAGGTTGCCCAGGGACGTGGTGGCTGCCCCGACCCTGGCAGTGTTCAAGACCAGGCTGAATGAAGCCTTGAGCAACCTGATCTAGTGAGGAGGTGTCCCTGCCCAGGGCAGGGGGTTGGGACTAGATGATCTGTAAGGTCCATTCCAACCCTTAGAATCTATGACTCTAGTTGACCCCGACTTCCTAGTGAAATGTGGTTAATATCAAAACCATCAAAGATAACTAGAAAGGGAATATCAGACTGGCACATATATGGTCCTGAATGTTTTTTCCTTAGAAAACTTGGCTAAAATAATCCTTTTTTGAAGAACTGTCTTCATGGACAAAGTTATGATGTTGAATTATCTTTCTAACCTTTTGGATATTCCATGTTACATATTCTTTTGGGGGAAAGCTGAGCACAGTAACTAAAGCAAGATGAAAAGAAGACCTGGGAAAGAAACCAAAACTGCCACAAGGTCTCAATGCCTAACAGAAGGATACAACCTGAAAAACTCGGTTGTCTGTCCAATGTTGTGGGGTTTTAATGGATTCATTTCTCACTTAAGGAGTTACAGTATATCTGTACTATTTTTTTACCAATCCTGTTCATAAACCACTGATTTTCCAGACTTCTTATTCTCCTATAGGAAGAAAAACAAGTTTCCAACATTGAGTATTGCTCAACAATAAGCAAATAATGTAGAGCATTTTTGCAATATGGCAATAAATCTAAAAATCTGGTCTTTGTTAGGGCCCAGCCCAAAGCCCTGTCATGTCTATGGAAAGTCTTCAATCAGCCTTGATCAGCCCTCATAAACACAGCTATGGGTTCAGACTGAAATGTTGATAGTGCAGAGTTAAATAACTTGGGGCTTCACCTCGCCCTTTCACACAGTAGGAACAGGCCCAAAATACAAACTGAAACCAGGGCTAGACAGGCCCCTGCTCCTTGCTGTCTAGCTCTGCCCATCCCTTCTCTTTGAAATCATGTAACAATTCCAGAATTACACATTTATCAATCTTCTGAAAAAGAGCAGTAACTTCTACACTGTCCCCTGAGCCTTTCCAGTTTGGTCTGCTTCAGCCTGTACTGCCCCAGCTATATTTCACCTCTACTACTATTTCTCCTGGGATCCAAGGAAGGATAATGTGGCCATCAGAGAAAGAAAGCCTTAAAACAGCCTTAGTCTTCATGGTCAACAAGCTGGTTTAGGTAAAGGAGATTATGTCCAGCTCTTAAGTATAGTGTGTGTATGTGTGTACATATCTATATCTGTATAATCATAGAATCACTGACTGCTTTGGGTTGGAAGGGGCCTTAAAGCTCATCCAGTTCAACCCCTGCCATGGGCAGGGACACCTGCCACTAGAACAGGTTGCTCCAAGCTCCATCCAACCTGGCCTTGAACACTCCCAGGGATGGGGCAGCCACAGCTTCTCTGGGAAACCTGTGCCAGTGCCTCAGCACCCTCACAGGGAAGGATTTCTTCCTAATATCTAATCTAACCCTACTCTCTGTCAGTGGGAAACCATCGATCAATCTATCTATCTATCTATCTATCTATCTATCTATCTATCTATCTACCAAATATCACAGAATACTTTGGGTTGGAAGGGACAAAATGCTATTTCCTAACCTTCCAGTCCTGTTACTGTTTTAAGGCAAGTGTGATTTATACAGTCACCACCATGCTAAAACTTAACACCATGTAAGTGGTTGTATGCTCTCACGGATAGTACCTAGAGCAGGAATCCAGAAACCTGAGCTCATCCTGCTCTAGTTCAACCTTAGGCAAGTTATACAGCTTGATCCCAGACCTGCTGAAGTCATCAGCAAAGGTCTGTTTGACGTAACAGCACAGGATCAGGTCTTGCATCTTTCCTCTTTTCTTGTTGCAAGGTGTCTCTAGGGTGAAAGTGTGTGAAGTGTTTCAAAGATTTAAAGTACTATAGTTGTCATCCCACAACTCTTACTCATCCCTGATAATTTCTGCCTGTGGGAGTAGGCCTGTTGGTTCCAGAGTCGTCATTATTTGTAACATGTCTTATTCATAACACATCTCTTTCTCTGGCATATTTTTATTCATTTTAGCAGTGGACCATTTTTAGCAGCAGGTTTTACATATTCAGCAGATGCATGATATAATTAACCAAGAGATGTCGTAAGAAACACAAAGAAAATATTCTTCTCATTACATTCAATATTTAATTGCTCACAGTAATTCACAAGTCAAACCTTCTGCTGCTCAGAAAGAGTTGTCGCAGATCACTTACACTGGTTTGTGGGTTGTTTTTAGTGAGTCTAAGTAGGCTTGTTTTCTTAGTTTTAGAGTTTTAGTGTATCAAAAGGCAAAAGCAAAATCACAGCCCAGGTGAGGCTTTGGCATTGGTACTTTACCCCCAATTCTGCAAACATCCTGTAGGGATTTTATGTTTTTTTACTCCATCAAACACAAGTTTGCAAATCTTGTCCCATATTGCATCTACGTGCTGGAAATTTCAGCAGCCCCATAAGAGTTTGTAGATCCTTCTCTGCATCCTCAAAAAGAGGTAAAGTGGGTTGAGAACACACAGATGGGTTTGGCCAAGTTTACCAAAGTTTAATTTAATGACTCAGTGGCCAAATTATTTTCCCTTCATTATGCTAATAGTTGGAATTGCTCTTCTCTCCCCTGTCATTCATTCTGTCCTGTTGTTGCTACAGAGTGGAGCAAATGTTTTCCTCTGGGAAAGACATCTATAGGACAGAGATTCACAAGGTGTTTCATTGATTAGATGTCTCCCTTGCCGCCCCCCCCCCCCCCCAAAAAAAAAAGGAGTGGTAATGAGCTAAAAATCTGCTACAAATGCCACCTATAAAGGAAAAGAAAGTTGTTAAAACACTTTGAGTACATGAGCAGTCTGGAACAAAGGTAAGTGAACAATTGCTGTCATCCATGGAACCATAGAAACAGTGAACATAGAAACTATGAACCTCTGGTCCTTTGCACAAAGCAATGTGTTAGCATTAGCTTTTTCTTACCTAACTTTAGCTGTCTAACATCACTAAACTCGCCACCCCTGATTTTCTAGGTATTTTGTTGAGTATTAGGAAATGGTATTAGGAAGCAACTTCAAAGGACAACTCATTTCAGCCCAGCAGAGCAAAGCCAGACAGGCTGAGTCACCCTCTAGAGTACCTACTTGTCCTCTCTGACAACAGATCAAGAGTTGGGTGGCTTGTTTAGACTGAATCCTTAACTTCAGATGGCTTGAGTTAGGTGAAATGAATCCCACTCAGATTTTATTCAACATCAAATCCTGTTGCTTCCCACAACCTACATTATTTTAGTCACCAGGTGCCTTACTCACTGCCTTTTGCTGTTTTGTTCAAAGAGCATTTATGGAATACAAAGCTTTTCCTAGAAATGAAAAGGATAAGGTTTCTTGCATTTTTAACTTCTGGTAGCCAAGTGCTCTGTGCTGTATGGTGAGGTGTGGGTGTGGTGAGCTCTGTGTGCGTAAGAGATGTCAGTGATGATGGAGCTGGGGAGAAGGAAATCATTTCCAAGAGCTTCCTGTCAAGCAGTTGGTCATCCAGGTGTCAGAAGAATGGAAAAATTGTCTGACTTGGCAGCCAGAACTGTGCTGGTTGGTGGAGTAGAAATCAGCACTTTCTACAACAGAAGCAGAAATCCCAATCCTGTGGAATCTCAGTAGCTGCTGGGGGTGACCGTTTCCCTCGCAGTCCACTGAAAATCCACGTGTTGGGTTTTAAAGATGCAGCTAATGGATATCCTGGTGACTCAACATGAGTCAGCCCAATTAAGAACTGAATCAGGCTCTCCAAATATTCCCATGAAGCTCTTCCTCTGAAGACTTCAAAGTGCATTACGGAGATTCAAAGTGCTAACAAGTAGGATAATCCAA
>NW_008656699.1:79320-118302 GCF_000695815.1 Acanthisitta chloris | reverse complement strand
CCCATGTGACCAGGGACAAGTCCATTTAGAGACACACTTACTGTGTTTAGAAGCCACACAGAGGTTTGGACAGGAATATAATAAAGATTGCATCTTGACAGTCTTCTCTGTGGAATTCTATAAACTGGTAGTAAAATTTTATAGAAAGAGCATTCCACTGACTATTGCACTCTGGGGGCTTTCCTACAATAAATACCTGTCCTGCTCCATTTTGGAGCATAAACTGAGCTTTTCTGCTCAGCCAGATCTGTTGTCTGAACCATGGAGCCCTGAAATCATGATTTTGCTATCAGCCTCCTGAGGAGTTTGTCTGAGGAGTAAATAAACAAAAGGCAAAGCTGAATAGAAGTGTGGCACATATTTCTTCCACCTTTTCATGCTGGAACTACAAGATATGGACTTAGTAGCACACAAAACTGCTGTAGAGTTTATAGAATCCCAGACTTGTATGGGTTGGAAGGGACCACCCCCTGCCATGGGCCGGGGCACCTTCCACTAGACTAGGACTATCCAACCTGGTCTGGAACAGTTCCAGGGATGGAGCAGCCACAGGTTCTCTGGGACTGCTCACTGAAAATAGCCCCTTGAGGAGAAGCTGCAACAGAACGCTCATGGCCTTGGACTGGGTTTGCCCCATGCTGCGGCTGAGCTGGGGACGGTGTCTCCCGGGCTGCCAGCCAGCTGGATTCAGCAGCAACTCATTCACTAGGAAAAGCAGAAAAAGAAACAGGAAAAAATGAGAAGAGGTTTCCATGGCTACTGCAGTGTTTACTTTCTTTTGATCCTTATCACAAATTTTGCCATTCAAACAAGAAACAGATGTCAGAAGCGACGTTTGGGTTTGGGGAGAGCTCATTTCGGATTCGCCACAGGGAAAGGTACTGACTTGGAGCCCAAGCAAGTGGCACATGTTCATCTGTGGGCAAAACACAAAGCACAGACATCCAGACTTCTGAGCACTGGCCCTAGAGCTCCCTGCAGTAATGTTTCCCAATCCCACTGAACTTCTAGATTTCATGTTCTTTTGTGATGGTTGTGGGAAATAACAGGTCAAGAGTAACACATCACCTTTACTGAAGGACTGTCACATATTAAATCCAGCAGTTTGTAGAGAAATGGCACAAATGAGGAGAGGACAGAAATACTATTATAGTAGTATCATAGATTGTTAAGGAGTTGGAATGGACCTTCGAGATCATCCAGCTCCAACCCCCTGCCCTGGGCAGGGACACCTCCCACCAGAACAGGTTGCTCAAGGCTTGATCCAGCCTGGCTTTGAACACTGCCAGGGTTGGGGCAGCCACAGCCTCCCTGGGCAACCTGTGCCAGTGTCTCACCACCCTCACAGGGAAAAACTTCTCCCTAATATCTAATCTAAACTTCTCCTCTTTCAATTTATACTCATCAAATCAAAGCCATGTACTCAGTTCCTGCCATCAGTGATGCTGGGATGCAGAGCAGGTTATCCTCTATTCATGTATGATATATTCCAGAGCAACAGGTGGAAGTACAAGTGGCGTTTCTTCTTCTGTGTGCCTGGTCAGCTTACCACTATTATCCAGACAGCACAAAATACAGCTTAAGTGGAAAAGCTCAAAATATTCATTAACCACTAACTGTCTATTTGCTTTCCCATGATTCTAGTTCATCCTGTTTCCCTATTCCAGCCCCCCCACCTTGGTCCACTTTTTGGAGCAATACCTGGATCCTGCATTTGCTATAGAGCCTTCTTCCCTCATATCCATGTCTCAGAGAAGTTCATTTCCTTAACACACCATCAGCATTTACAAGGTTTAGGACTGACAGCTTCTATAGAGAATTTCATAGCTCTGCCCAAATTTCCAGTATGTAGTCTAAGGACTTTGCTAAACCACAATCTCAGAGCTGTTGATTTAGTTTTCTTGTAAATCAGACTTTTTTTGTCACAGTATAATAGATCAAAACCCCCTGAGAGTTTCCTTCAATGTCTTTGCTGGCTAAACAGGCTGCACAAACCACAAGCTACTCAATAGTTAATAACACGCAGCTTCTCCCCCAGCACTTGGTTTGAAAGGACTACAAGCTCTGAGTCATTGCACAGTTGATTTGAGCTTAACCCTAATAGCTCTGTTATGTCCTGGCTTATTCCTAAATCTTCTTGGAAGCAGGAGAGTGTCAACAATAAACTTGTAAGGTTTAACACTCTTAACACCAGGTAAACTGCTTTATCTCAATTAAAAATACCAGTAGTGTCCTTTCCACGACATCACTGAGCTGTAAAGTAATGCTGGAGCAAAAGCATGTGCCTGCTGGGATATGCCTGAAGAGGTTCTGGGAATTAATTCTGCTTTGCAGAACTATTCCAGTTATTCATGTGACTCAGCGGCTGAGACCGGGATCTTCCTGCACTCCGGGGTGACGTGCTGATTCAGGCTGGTTCAGCCGGCAGCCTCGGCTAGGAGACACCTTATCAAAAGAAAAGCCCTCTGTGGGGCCAGGCTCTCCCCGCAGCTGGGAAGGAAATTTCCGCTGCTGCTCTCTGTGCTACTCCTGGGGGCAAAGCAGGGAGCTGTTATTAGAGCTGGAGGGTTTCTTTTCCTCTGGGTAAGAAGGGAATCTTTCTTTTCAACCAATACATTATTTCTCAGTGCTGCTGCTGTGATGAGCGTCGAGGGCTAAGGCTAGCATCATGTCACAGGAAAACAGTGCTCTGCACCTCTGCTCTCAGTCATACCTAAGAGTATTTCAGCCAGAGTTGGTATCAGGTTTTATTTACCAGTGTTTCAGAAAGGAAGAATACCTGTCTGACAGTAATTTTAAAGTTATTTATCAGCATATCCTAGACTTATTCAACTTTGTATATAATGACTGAGCAAGATATTAATAATAGATTAACCCTTTATAAACCAATTGCAAAAACTCTGGACCAACCAGGGACTCATCAGCCACACTGTGCACAGTAGGTCGGAACTACCTGATTAATGTAGGCAGCCAGGATGGAAACCTGAGCATCTCAGCCAGTCACTCCACACTTTCTCTGTGGTAACACAGTCGAGGGAGTGAGTTGAGTCCTGCAAAAGTAAACATCTGAAGCAGGTCTGTTAAAAAGCAGCTGAAGCATTTGAAGTGACCTGCCCAGGATCTGACAAAACAGACTGTAGCAGATCAAGAAGACTCACATCTCCTATCTCCTGTCCTCATCCTCAGCCCACAAGACCACAGCTGCCCTATAATCACATCAT
Organism: Acanthisitta chloris; assembly: GCF_000695815.1. Classification (NCBI taxonomy): domain Eukaryota; kingdom Metazoa; phylum Chordata; class Aves; order Passeriformes; family Acanthisittidae; genus Acanthisitta; species Acanthisitta chloris. Next base: position 115,081 of record NW_008656699.1, on the reverse strand, counting down.
CAGAGCTCTGCAGTTCTTCAGAGAAGCTGTGAATGCATTTAATAAAGTGTCTTAAATCTGCCACTCCAGAAAAACAGACTTCCTTTAATACTGTCCACAATCCAGTATTTTTGTAGGAGCAGCCAATGTAGCCAATGTAAGCTCAGCCACCCAAGCATTCCAGGACCCATAAGTATCTGGTGAGGAGCAGGGGTTACATCCCACACCTAGGACTATGGTTTCACAGTTCATCCTGATACAAATAGCAATTACAGAGTGTTTTTGCAATGTATTGTACTAATTGCAATACCAAAGTATTGCTTGCTGTACTCACTGTTCCTCCACAGGCTCCTGCCCTGACCTTATATTGGATTTTCTCCTGCAGGAGACATTATTTTCTGTCTGCTCTGGTGCTCACCTCTCCCACAACAAATGGTGCATTGAAAATATAGGGTAAACAGTGTATTTAACACCTCAAATGGATAAAGGAATAAGTACAGCAGCATGTGCTAGATATATGCATTTTAAAAACCCAGCTGCTGACACTGGCTCTGGTGATATCCGTGGATTGGAGCAAGAGATGCTGTCTCTGAAACTGAAAACAATGCTGTCCATAAAGGAAAGGAAAGGGAAGAAAATCTAAAACTATCTCAGGATGTTCTCCCTTTCCACCCCAAAGATCTGGAAGGCTTCTTCATAACTAGTCAGACTACAACTGCTGATGTAGCTACAGCCTCTCCCAACTGCCTCGAGCCCACAAAGCTGTAAACTCCTCCCAACAAGAGACCTTCAACATTCTTATCTACATGAAACACAGCAGGTACTCAGAGGCATAAATCCACATGGTATTTGAGGGTTAAAAACCAGAGGAAATCTGTAGCCTGGGAAAATTAGGGGCTTTCCATTCCCGGTGTAATGAAACTAAAGTTCAGAGCGAGAAAAGTCATTGAAAGGAATTAGACTTCAAACTTCCTGAGACATACAGGCTTTGTTTTCCAAGGCTATTGATAAATCTATCAGTCTCCCGATTACTGTCCCCCCCCACTCCCTGAAAAACCTCAAAAGGAGGAATTTGCTGCCTTAATTGGAGGGGAAAGGGTTTTAAAGAATATCCACTGTAAGGTCTCTCTGAAGAAGGAAAGTCCCTGGAGGCAAAACAATAATTGGTTTTGACCTTCCGCGGCTCAGGAGGCGTTTGGTGGAGACGAGACTTGAACACAGCCTGACAACTGTGAGTTCCAATCAAATTCAGAAAGAGACGGAAATTGGATAAGCAAATTCCTTTTTGTTCATGACCCTGGTCCTGCTTTCCTTTCCCCCTGCAGCATGACACATCAGAATCTTTCCTGCGTGCCATAAATCACTGGCGGGGCAGCAGCAGCCCCTGAATAGCTGTCTTGTGTTACTGCTATCTCCCAACGAGCAGCATTAGCAGTCCCCATCAGCCTGGGACAGCACACACGGCAAAGGGCACAAAGGCTGCCTGCAGGAGGAAGGAAGCAGTGTGATTTCATTGCTGTTTTCAGCACGGTGTCAATTCCCTCACTCAGAGTTTGGAAGAACTCTTCACAGCAGCACTAGGAGCTGCTTGCCAATTTAAGGAAATTTGCTTTTGAATGCAGAAACCCACAATCCTCATTCTGTCAGAAGCTGCAGCTGACAAAATGCTTTCCTTGTTGTACATTGGAGCTCACAGAGGACACTCTTTGTCATTCCCCACCAGCGCTCCAGGAAACGTAATGTTTCCTGTGTTACCTTCCGCATGGCAAGTGCATCTTGTCTGGATGTCACTGCAAACTCCTGGCAGCAGTTGGAGGCACCTCCATGCTTCCCACAGCTTGTCCCTGTCAATGTGCATCACAGAGTCACAGAATATTCAGAGTTGGAAGGGACCCATGAGGATCATCAAGTCCAACTCTTGTCCCTGCACAGGACATCCCCAACAATCCCACCCTGTGCCTGAGAGCATTGTCCAAATGCTCCTTGAGCTTTGTCAGGTTGGGGATTGTGACCACTGCCCTGGGGAGCCTGTGACCCCTCTCTCCACTCAGCCAGGTGCCCTTCAGCATGCCAAGGCCTAACCAGGCTCCTCGTGTTGTTGCCTGCAAACCCCACACTTTTAGGTAAGCCAAAGAACTTTAAACTCATCTTTCTGCTCTATGTACAACTTAAGTTAATAACGGCCAACAAAGTTTTCCTTACAATGGACCTGAATGTCAACATGCAATTGAATGTCTGTACAAAATAATAGCAAAGGGAAATGGCAAAGACTCACCACACCAAGGCCATAGACCAAATAAAAACTCATGAACTGATGATGAATTTTTCCAGCGGCCACTTTGAGATGGTCACCACTGAAACCTGACTCGTGTAATTTGCAGATCTGTCTCACAAGAGTTGGAGGTTCAAAAGCAATAAAAGCACAGCTTGGAGATATAGCAAGGCTTTGGAGGCAAAAAATTAGTTATTTTTAGGGTCTGATGAGACAGAGGTGAATGTGTCAGTTGTCTACAATAAGGTAAGTGTGATGTCCAGGTATTTTCAGTCCTTTCTCATGGAAAGGAGCCAAAAGCTGGGAATGGCCTCATATGGATAGGGTTAGACAAGTTACAAGCAATAGGACTGTCCCAGAATGCAGCTCCATGTGCTTTGACCTTTTCTCAAATTTTGGGAAAAGTTGTTTCTTAGCCATGCCTCCTTCAGCTAAACCTAAGCCCTGTTTCCATTAGCCATGGCTCTTCCAGCCTTTTAGGTGCCATGACAGCTGGCTCCTGCTGAGCCTAGGGAAAGGACTTGGTACCAGGAGCACTCTCTTGCTCTTTTAGGCCAGGAGCTCCCAAAGAGTCAGTGTGACATTCAGAGCCTGTCAGCAAAGCAGAATATCCCAACAGCATCCAAGCCACACTGCAGTGCTGAGACTCTGACCTGGCACATCACATGCCCCCTGAGGCCAGGGGCATCCAGCCCCAGCCTAGTCCCAGCCAGCAGCAAACCATCAGGACACAAAGCACCACTGTGGCTGATCTTTGGAAAGAGCAGATTTGGGACCTATTTCAGAACTCCAGATCTCTGCCATTTGCATCCTCCAAGTCTCTGCTTCCAAGATGCTTCCCAACCTTCTCCATTTGTTCCACTCCTTCTCATGCCTATTTAAAAAGGAATGAGAATGAAAAAGTGGTTTCACTTTGATCTGATGAACCCTAGCAACAGACAACTCTCCTTCTTGCTCCAAATTTCATTCCACAGACTCAGACTTCTTTGATGCCCTGCTCCCAGTTTTTCTCTCTTGCCCTTAGGAAGTGTTACAGCCTATGACCAGGAGGCATAAATTAGGGGGAGAATGAATCCTTGTCCATAATAATGTTCAGGCTATATGTAGACAACAGAAATTAATAAAACTGGATCAGGCTCAGCACTGGCACTTCATGTAGGACAATGGGTCGTGTACCTAGCACATCCTTGCTCAAGTGACAACTTTGCAGAGGAATTCTGACACTTACAGGGGTGCTGCCATGTGCTATGGCAGTGCAGAGGCTTCTGCAAAGAGCCAGCAAGGCAGGTTAGCTGGGAGCATATCAAACCTATAAATAACTTTCTATAAACAAGGTTCCATAAAAGACCTAAAAATACCAAAGGGCATTTTGTCAGTTGTTGGGGTTTTAAAGAGAATTTTTATGGAATTCTGCTGAATGGGAATGAAGCTTTAAAGCCAGATAAGAAAAGAGAAAAAAACTAACACTCAAACTGCAAGATGCTGTGGGCCTTTAAAACCTCAAGAAACAGAGCATACTGAGTTCCCATCACAGTGGCACAACCTAGCCTAAAACCATGGCCCTAACCCATCAGTGACTATTTCTAGCTGTCATTCAGTACTTGCTCTGTTCATAAAGGATGGTCCTTGATCCCAAGAAGTCTCAATTCAAATAGCAAGGAATTCTTACAACTCTTTGTTTCTGCATCGTTTTTCATTTTCATGGTTAACTTTTTGTGTTTGCAGCACTTAATAGTGGACAGACTTCAGCTATTCACCTCAAAATAGTTCAAAACCTCTCCCCTCAGTTTTCAGAAGACCAAGCAGGGTGTTATCACATAAGGAATTTGCTTGAGCTCCCTGGGCAGGTCAGTAGCAGAAAGAGCCCAGTCTCTGCAAGGCCATAGTGACTCCTCCATCTTCCTCTATTTTCAACACTACGAGTTACGATAAGGAAAGCCCATGATGGCAGGGATGGCATTAGGGAAGAAAATGAGCCAAAACAAGTGTCCTGCAGTTCATTCCTAACAGAGGAGCAGGGGAGAGTTTTCCCTCACAGTCTTTTGGCTCTCCCCGCTGAGGGCTGCAGCAGGTTCTGTTGAGAAGAGGTCAGACAAGGCCTCAAGGCAGACAATTTTCACATACTGTTCCAGCATAAGGCCACAGGAGAGAGCCCAGCAGAGCCTTGTCTTCTGCATGGCTCCTCAAGTCTGAGATCCCCTCAGTTATCCATAGGCAGCTGTTCTGGGAAGACACGCCATCCTGCTGGGCTGCGAGCGTGCCTGCGGAGTCACACCACGGCACAGCTCTCCTGGCTTGGAGGGCACTTTGCCCTGCATGTCAGTTTGGGTCTCCACATTTGTTTCCAAGATCTGTTGAATCCCTAAAATGTAGGTTTTAAAGATCACCAAGGAAGAAGCTGTCGTGCTCTGGGTGACATCTCTGTGGAATTCTGCTCCCCTGGAAGAGGGTAACCCCAGCGATCCCCTGCCCAGACAGCCGTGCCATGAGCATGACACACCAGTCACACTGTTCACACCAACTGTGGCAGTAAACTTGATTTCAACTTTGACATTTAGTTCCTGCACAGTGACTCATAACTGCCCATGATGCTCCCTTCAGGGATGCAAAGCTAATGCAGAAAAAAAATCAGTAAGCTACAGAAATCATAATGAGGCGTTTGCTGAAATGAGGCCCCTCAGCATTTTTATACGTTGCAGGGAAGAAACAATAGATGAGGACAAATTCTAGTTGCATTGTCTTTTTGCAGAGAGAAATTGGACATTGATTTTTAAAGTACACTCTACGAAGTGTGCTTTCACCGAGTGTACTTCTTATAACCAGTCTACCAGTCAATGGTGTCACCAAAACCATTCAGCTTGACAAAACCATTAGGACTTCCAGTTTCCAGAGTTTTAGACAAAAATGGAACCACAAGTTGTTTTAGGGTGCATTGAACGAAACCATAAGGAACAGCACATGCATTCCTTATCTTATTCAGCCTGTTTATAATCTTTGACTGACTTACAGCTCCTAAGAGTCACTCAAGCAACAAATGACCATTGGTGTCCCTTCTGACCAGGTCTGAGGTTCCTCAGAGCAGGTGGAAGGTGACAACAATGAGCAAGTTCTGTTTCTGAAGGAACACTGAAGCACTTGGTATGAAAGTTTCTTGCCATCCCAAGGAACCACCATGCTGAAGCCAGAACATCAACCACAGCTGACTTAGACACAACCAAGTCCCCTCTGCCTGCTCCTACTAATTTTACTAATGATGTTCTGAAGCTGTGTATGTATTTGGTGCTGAGAGAGCAGTACCAGTAATAATAATTCTTAAAATCCTAAGTTAACTTTCTCTATGTGTGTTTCTAGAGTTACTTCACAGATACAAATTTGAAAAAATTCAGTTGTATATAAGTTAACAATCTGGGGTTTCTAGGTGTCAGAGGTTGTTTTCTTAGGCTGAGTGAAAACATTCTGAAGACATAGTAACACAATTTAGCATTTACTTAAAATCTATGTTATATACAAGCACATCATACAAAGATGTGCTCTCCCTTTATCAGAGGCTGAAAAGCTGCTCCTTTGAAACCTTTAATTTCACAAGAAACAGCCCTTTGTACCTTTAATGTCTCCATGAAACCTACTTCAGAGATGGAGCTGAGCCCTGGGCTCAGAGGCAGCTCACAGATTCTCAAAGCAGTGCCTGGTGTCAGCTGGAAGAGCTCGGGATTACTGCTAAACCATGATGACTTCATCAGCTGAAGACCAGCCCAGGGTCCCAAATTTGCCGTAAGTTTCCACCTATAGGTATAAAATGCATTACCAAACTCCTGCCTGGAAAACATCCAAGTTAACTTACTCAGAAACCCAACTCCTCTCCCTCACCTTGCATCACAGCATCATTTATTTGCCTAACAGCATACATACTAATGTATGTTCAAAATTGGGTATTAAGACTGTTATTGATAGTGGTGCAGGGCAGAAAATTGCAGGGAACATCAGCAATCTGAGCATTTTTTGACTAGAGCAGTGCTGAGATTAATGAATGTTGATGCTATTACAGGGTTAGGGTTGCTAATATTAGTATGTAGTCAGACAGACCAGAGTGCTGCCCTTAGTTTTTTGTTCCTATTTTTCCTGAATGCCAAAGTTTTGACTTTGACAGCATGTAGCCATGGCAGCAGCAGTGGCAGAGGGGATAGCACATCACCATTCAGCCAAGTCACTTGGATTAGGAGGTTTTGGAAGAAAGAAGTTTCAATATATTTAAGTCACTTGCCTTAGATTTCTTGATCTTGTTTCAAACGACTCAACCCTTAAGATCACTCATGAGTCACTGTTACTAACCCAAGACTTGCAGGAGATATTCTGAATGCTCCTAAGTTGTTTAGGATCTTGCTGTTTTGGGGATGAATTTATACTCCTAACAGGTGTGAAATAAATAACCAAATTATTCTGCAGTCCTAAGTGTTTGTTAATTGCGAGTCATAACCTATTGTTCCATCTGGATATTTGTAGAGGCAAGAGAAACAATTTTATTGCTTATTCCTGTTTCCAGCTGAAGTGTTATCACTTTTTGCTTCTCTCCAACTTGGAAATAATTTTTTAAGTTCTAAAAAGCCTCAATATTTGTATTTTATGTTTGGAAAATCCAGGCCTAAGCATTTGATATAAGTTAAGTTTTGATACAAGGTGCAGGAGGATGGGACAGTAATTCCTTTATGCATTTTTTTTTTCCTGAGGGATGAAGTGCTGAAACAGAGACACCTTGGCCATGCCTCAACTGCCTTACCTGAATACAGGCTTGAGCTTCACATGGCCAAGAGGCTGGAGCTTGGTGCTCCTGGACTTCAGGACAGTGGCAGTGTGGGAGCCCCTTCTCCCAGGGTTCTGTGCCTGAAGGCCAGCTGGGCTGTGCCTACACACAGCCCAGAGAAGAGGCAGAAGAGGAGTCTCATGAATTCCTCCATTTGACACAGTCTTTGGAGAAGTCTCAGAAGTCTTTGGTATCACACAAATATTACAGAGAACCCCAACCTTGCTGTGAAACATCTATTTAACAAACCACTACCAACAACTGGACTTGATCTTAAAGGTCCTGATTCTATGATTTCCAGAAGGAATTATATCATGGAGATATTTTGCTTTTATTTACAGTACCACTCTGCTGCACAAGTTATCACAAGAGCTTTATTTTCTAAGTGAGTGTCCTGGGTTGCAGTGTGGGGGTAGCCAATGGTATGTATTCTATTGTCGTCTCCACAGGGGTTAAAGCAAGTGGGGCAGTGATGGTTACCTCCTCCTGGTCCCTGATGGCTCCCCCAGGGGCTGTCTCTGTTTAATGGGCTGTCTGGGACTCAGGCATGCATAGAGTTACATCGGCCCATTGTGAGATGCCTCACCTCAGGGGGTGAGGGGAAGCTGAGCATCCCCACATGGGGGTGGGGAGCCAAGCATTCCCTCAGAGATATAAGCTGGGGTTTGAACCAGCACAGCACCCTTTTTTACCTGCTGGATCCCCCGTGGACAAGGGGCTGCTGCTGAAACCTTTGGGAGAGGATCGGATCTGCGGGATCACAGCTCCGACAGACCCATCACTGCAGGAGGATGCAGCACCATTCAGTCGGACTGCTATCAATGCCCTGACTGACAGGGTGTTGGGTTACTTGCTGACTCTGTCAGTGGTTTCTTTCTTTTTGGTTGATAATTTGTACTGTTATATTTGTTGTTGTTTTGTTTGTGTTTCATATTAAATTGTACTTCTGACTCGGAGTCTCTCACCGGTTTGCTTTCAAACCAGCACAGTGGGAGGAAAAACCAACTCTGCTACAGTATTCATAGACTCCCATAATGATTTGGGTTAGGAGGGACCTTAAAGCTCATCCCATTCCATCCTATGCCATGGGCAGGGACACCTTCCACTAGCCCAGGTTGCTCCAAGCCCCATCCAACCTGGCCTGGAACACTCCCAGGGATAGGACAGCCACAACTTTCTGGGCAACCTTTGTGTGGAATCTGCAGTCAGAGGTGACCTGATGGTGACCACCACACTGAGCTAACACACACTACTGTTTACACAGATTACATCACACAATCTACATGTTGCTTATTTACTACCCAACACTAGTCATTAAATAAACATGAATGTGATAGGCAGGAACCTTAACCAGGCACCCAAAAATAACACCAGGTGTAAAGAAACAACTTATTACACACATACAAGTAGGTAACACAGTCCAGGTAGGCAGCAGGTAACACTGTCCAGGCATCCTCTGGTAATCCCTTTAAAATAACCTCTTACATCTCTTATGTAAGATCCTTTCCACACTTAATTTCATCTGATTACATTTTAGAGAAAGTTCAGCTATGAACCTTCAGTTTCTTCAACAATTAGTGTGCTACAGATGCTCTGATTTGGGGTCAATTTTGATTCTTTAAAAACAAATTACTCATAGTACGTGTTCAGCTCATTATCCATGTGGGAGTGAGAAGTATTACTGTTTAGCTACCTAACTGCTCTGAAACTAGCAGATTCCCCCCCCCCCACTGCTGTACTACTTTTCTCCCATCACGACTCCAAGAAGATGACTGGCAAGTAACAGTCTGTGGCCAACTCTGCCAAGCGGTAACATCCACAGTTATACACACCAGGCGCCTGTATGGATGCACCACAAGGCATGGATATGTATGCAAGGCTAATTTAGAGTCCTAAATTTGAACTAGATTGTGTGAAATTCTCACTTTACTGATCTCAAACTCAGTTTTTCACCCTGGGTACTGAAAAACTCTTTATTCTGCTACTCCTGCCCCCTGAACTGTCCAGTTTGCAATAAAGTCCATGAAAAACTCTGTTATAAACCCAAAGGGACACTGAAACCTACCATTAGCTTCAACCAGTCCAAATAAGACAGACCTGATCTTTTATTGCACAGATGTGACATTGGGGAAACATCTGGGAAGAGCACCACATTTTCACCGGATAACTGCAGAAGGAACAGGTGAGAGGAAGGACTGGCAGCCTCCTCTGTGACTGCTGAGATGACAGTGATACAACTTGCAGGCGTGAGAGTGCTCTGGAAAGGACCTTAGTTCTGCCTGAGAAAATACCAGTACAAAACATAAGGTATTTCAAAGACTAGTTTCAGGAAGTTAATAGTGTGCAGCTATCACAGACTAAGTCTTCAAGGTGTTTAACAGATCTTTCAGAGGACCCAAGTCATCACTGAATCCCTGGGGGATTCACCATCTCAAATCCCCACATGCATTCTGGAGGATGAGCCTTACAATGCTCTGCATTTGGCAGGAGTTTTGCTTTTAATGGCATTAAAAAATAAAACACAAATATTGTCCCTATTTCAGATCCCAAAATTTAACACAAATTTAAAATTTTACCCCAACCCACCCCCATTATTTTCAGATTTCCCACTCATGGAATCTGTGGACATGGCAAGAGACGAACACTAACCTCAGTGCAGCATCTCTCATTTTACTGTCTTCCAAAGCCTAGACTAAGACTGTGCTGTCACTGTTCTGCCTTGAAACAAGCCCTTTCATTTGGGTCCTTGTGCAGGGCTTTTTGTTTTGTCTTTGGGTTAAAATCCTTTTAACTTGGGTTCTTTTGTGAGAGTTTTCATCCCCCTTCTAGATGTCCCACCCACACAGCATCACTTGAAATCAAAAGATTAGATGTCAGCTAGTCTCCAAGTACAGAATAAAAGAGAACAACAAATTCTACCAAGGATCTCTCTCAAACTGTAATAATAAAAGATGAGTTTGTATTGGCAAAGGCCTCTCTTGATCTGTTAATATCAAGGAAGACAAAATTATCTGTGTTCTTTGTGAAGCAGCAGTTGTTTGAGTGGGGAAGGAAGCCAAGACAGCTGTTAGATAGTTCAGTGCAAAATACTGACAGCAACACACTAACAACAACACCAGCAGTGAGGGACTCAGCCAAACTGCCCAAACACCAAGGGTTACTCATGTTTCTGCTTTGAAAAAGTTTGACAAACTGTGATAACTGAAAATTTTCAGAGGGAGAGATGACTTTTTATTTCCTCTTGGCCTACTGTGCTTAAAGGATGCTGCAGAAAGCAGCAAAACCTCTCAGATACAAAAGGCCCCATTGAGGAGAAGGAATCAGGTCTTGGTCAGCACTCAGAATTCAGTGGGGAAGGAGCCATCCATGTTTCATTTGGATGCAGAACTTGACTCCTTTGAGGAACAAGAGGCTGTGAGATTTCAACAGCTTTTGAAGAGTCCTCAGCTTAAGCTACTTGAACAAATGGCTTTGGCCACGTGACCTGCAGCATTCCCAACCCCGTGACAAAGGATTATGAAATCATCTTTTCCAGTTCCCTCAGGCAGGATGAAATATGGAGAGCACTGCAGGCAGGAGCAAACTGGAGCTTCCTGGCTGGGACCTTCCTCTCAGCCTGTCATCTTGCTCTCGTGGCTTGATCTCTCCTGCATATCATTTTCTCCATTTGTTCCAGCTTCCCAGGAAAGGTTGCTTACAGATCTTCAAGACTTTGATACAGAGCTAATATCCAAATGGCAGGAACTGAGCTCTGCTTCCAGTCTCACACACACCACCAGGAGCAACCTGGGTTGCACCTATACAGCTACAGGCGAGTTGAATATTAAGCTCAGCAACAGATGGTAGGCAGCAAAATTTGCCCCATCAGTATGAGCTCCAGCCACCAGTGCAATGCAGGCTGTTGAAGACTTGCCCTCTGGCCTTGTTTGGAAAGTTTCATATCCAATTTCTCTCCTTCCAGGCCCCTGAGTTCTCTGGGAAAGCTTCCATTTACTCAACTACACCTTTCTATGAGGCACTCTCCTTCCCAGCTGCACCTTCAAAGCTTTGCTAGCTTCAATTACTGTCTGAATTGCATTTATGGGGAAAAAAGTCATTTTCTTTGAGTGCAGAATTACACACTGGCTGTTTTCTTTTAGATTTGGATCATAAAGTAACTCAGAGAAACAAAACATATGAACTTACAGTCCAGCTTGGCTGAAACAGCCTTTGTCCTGCATCAATGGATGTAGTAGAGTATAGAGTGTGATATATCCTTATAATATGGAACAAGAAAGACTCCACAGCTCTGATGGAAATCAAAGTCCTCCACCCCACCAACAGAAAGCTCTGAATGATGCCATGAAGCTGTTCCAAAATGCAGCTTAGCCCTATATGTCCCCAAACACTCATTGGGAAATTATAATGAACACCCTTTTCACAGCATCAGTGAGTTCTGCAACCTTTTTTCCCCCTCTCTCTCTTTTTATAAGGGATGCATCACATCCTAAATTCTGTAACAGATGTTCTTTACAAGGCTAGAATCATTCACAATGAGTGTTGTGTGGATAGGGAAATCATACTTTGCAAAGTCTCTGGTTCTGCATGTGTACACAGCTCTCCTGCAGTGTGCATGGTTTAACTCAGTCAAGATTCCTGAGATCCCCTAACCTGTGAGTGGGAACTTTCCCAGACAGAAGTGGATTTGACAAGCTAGCAAGAGAGATAATTCTAAGGATCAGAGAGCCAGCTGAAATACTTCAATGTCCAGAGCAAAATTCGCTCTCACTGTCTGTCTGCTCAAGAGGAGCAGATCCTCTTGACTCACCACACTGAAGAGAACCTTGCCAAATGGGAACTTTCAACGAGCTGCCCACTGAATTCACAGGAGATGAAAGGAAAGTTGCAGTTCTAACAGCAACATCACCTGACAAATTCTTTGGCATTTTATACCTAAAAAACACCCCTTTTCTGCAACTCCTCTTAGTGTTTTCAACAGCTGGATATTGTACTGTATTCCTAGGCAGCTCCAAATATAAATAGGAGTTTCTCTACTGACCCACATACTTGGCCTATATTCAGAGTCTTTTAAGATGTTTCCATTAGCCACAGAACAGTGTCAGGTCTTTCTCCAGTGTAATCTTATTTATGAGGTCCTGTTTCCCAGCACAAAACAGGACTAGATCAGCTGGAGTTGTGCTCCTTGCTCTCAGCTGAAAGCCTGTTTTCCTGACATACTCCATGGACACAGTTTCATCCTCAGTATCTCCCATGGTTGAATTTTTTGTTGTAATTTCCAGTTCAGGTTGTCTGTCTGCCTCCTTCCCAGGGCACACACGTTCCCTGAACCAGCCCTTCTGCCCACATAGCTGAATTTCATCCTAGCTGGCAAATGGTTGTCTCTCTGGGGGTAGTGGCTCTTTTTTACTTGCTTTTTTATTTTTCCCCCAAGAAGAACTTGACCATTTTTGCATCTATTCTGAATGAAGAAAAGTTGTCAACACCTCTGGACTCAGTGTTATATGAATGAACGAAGACTGAAAGAGATGAAAAAACATAACTGGTGGGGAAAGATGGAAAATAGAGATCAAGGAAGGAATCTAGTAGAAGCTGAGGCACATGGCTGCACAATTACTATTTTTTAATACTTTATAACTTCATTTACTGTACTCTTAACTCATCTGGTCTGTGAAATCTCCAGTCCAGAGAATGCAGAGTAACTGAATTAATCTAAGTACAAAACCCATGGCTCAAATCCTCTGGTCTTTATCTGGGGAAGTCTTTTATTGGAGCTTTCAGCTGGAAAGAGACTGCAGGAATTTGTGTCTGTGGAGCCTGCAGTTACAATAAATATATAATTCATCACGGAGAGGTTTGTTAAAACCGTTAGGAAGAAAATAAATGTTCTTCTTTGCTAGTGAAAAGAGATGTCAGTTTTTCTTTTAGGATTACTCAAAGGGCTGGCCAGGGAGAAGAAAGGCTTATTACATGGGAAAGCATATAGAGCCCTTTTATGAACTCTGGCTGCAGCCCTTCTCTTTGTGAGACTCTTTGTTTCAATTTGTTTTTCAGCAGCTGTATCTGATCTGTATCTTGCACACTTTCGTCCTGTGACAAAACACAGCTGCAAAGTGACTACAAGTTTCTCATCTGTCCATCTCTGTGTGTTCTCACAGATGGGACAGGTATGAAAAGCACCAAAACAGACTTTGGGGTGCTACATCCGATACATAATTGTACAGTGAGTCATGAGGTCTGGTTATCTCCCTGCTCATCTTTCCTGGAAGTACCAGTGATAGCAGCTATCACCAAAGATGCTGAAGTCCACTAGTATGAAGTGAAGGCAGTTACTGGCATAACACAGTGGCCAGGGTTGCCATCCCTTGAAAAGGGTTTTTAGGACTGAATATATTGGTTTTAAATGCAGAATAGAAAACTAGTCACTATGTGTTCAGTCTGAACCTCCCACTCTGAAAACTCCTTGACCCTCAAACAGGAATGGCAAGAGCACAGTGGATACCCCACAGCTTCAAGCATCTCCTTGCTTGATTTTTGATGACTTTATCATGGCTGAAAATATTACAGAGTCCCATTGTATCTTAATGCTTTGTTTAGACAAAGCTGCCTCAAGAGAAAATTGTACTTATATAAATGCATCCCTGTGTCTTCCCTACCATCCCCTAATCCCTCCCATTTCAGAAGTGCCTTTACAAGCTGAACATGAAGGATCTGGAACATAAATCCTGTGAGGAGCAGCTGAGGGGCTTAGTCTGGAGAAAAGGAGGCTCTCTCTCCAACTCCCTCACAGAAGGTTGGAGCCAGGTGGGGGTTTGTCTCTTCTCCCAGACAACTAGTGACAGGACAAGAGCAAACAGCCTCAAGCTGCACCAGGGGAGGTTCAGGTTGGATACTAGGAAAAATTTCTTCACTGAAAGAGTGGTTAAATATTGGAACAGGCTCCCTGGGGAAGTACCCAAGGGAAGAATCCCTGGAAGTACCCAAAATATTAGTACATGTGGCACTTTATGATATGGTTTATTTGACAAGGTGGTGGACTTGATCTTGGAGGTCTTTTCCAGCCTTAATGATTCAGTGATTCTCTGGTTCTAAACTGAGGACAGAGAAGAGCCAAAGATATTTGTAAGCCTGATGAGGGAACACAGAAGGCACCTGCAGGTGCAGGCTGATCTACACAGGAGGGCTGCAACAAATTCAATGTATCTTGGACACCAAAGGAAGAGCCATGAATATCCTACAACTGCTAGGCTTGCCACCTCCCCCCAGTATTCCCTCTCCTGAAGTTTCCTAGTTTCTCAAAGCACATTCTATGTAATGGCTCATCACAGAAGGGTTAGACTATTCCAACCCTGCAAAGAGACCACTAGGATCAGCCGTTTCCCAAACACTCCCATGGAGCTCTCTCCTTCCTGCCCCAGGTACTGGGCCAGGACTGCTGAAGAGTCCCACAACTGCCAGCTGTGATTTACAGAGAGGGAGCTGAAATGTACTAATGATTGCGACTCTTACCACTAATTACCACTTATTCAGGCACTAATGGACTTCACTGGTCAATGCAAGTCCAATGTAAAAGCCTTTGCAATTTGAAAAGAACCATTTTAAGTTATTAAACACTGTGGACCTCAGGCACTGATAATGGTCCACATCCCCACATTTCTCTCCACAGTTACAAAAAGGAATGTACAGCAGCAGCAGCTGCACCTGCCTGGCTGGCCATGTTTGACCTGGACTGCACTTACAACTGCACTACTATACTTACTTTGAGCTAAATTCAGTCAGCAAAAGGAGTAGACTGGCAAACAGAGTCATTAAGGTTGGAAAAGACTTCCAAGGTCATCAAATCCAACCTGTGACCAAGTACCACCATGCCCACTAAACCGTATCATGAAGTGCCACATCTACTTGGGTTTTGGACACTTCCAGGGATGGTGGCTCTACCACTGCCCTGGGGAGCCTGTTCCAATGTTTAACTAATCTTTCAGTGAAGAGATTTCTCCTAATATCCAACCTGAACCTCCCCTGATGCAACTTGAGGCTGTTTCCCCTTGTCCTGTGGCTTGTTATCTGGAAGAAGAGACTGACTCCATGTTGCCGCAACCTCCTATCAGGTAGTTGTAGAGAGCAATAAGGTGCCCCCTGAGCGCCTCCTTTCCAGAAAACACTGTACAGTGGACCAAGTTCTCAGTCATGTATTTTTAATCTAAGAATCACTCTCCTCTTCTTGCAGAAAAACCAGCTGTGGCAGTCACATGGGGCAATACAGCCAGAAATGCCTGGTGAGCGACCGAGACACCTGTTACTGACAGGTAATTCTTCAGACAGTGCTGCTGCTCTGATGACACAGATGGTCCTGGGGGGGTTAGGACTGATGGACAAAACCTGCCCACCCACCTCTCTAGCACCTGCACCCCTCCTCGCTGCACCCTGCCAGTGAGATTAGCCTCTGCTCACCGCAAGGTCCATGTAGCAATAATCCTCCATGCTGGAATATATGGACACTGATTACAGTCCACCTCCTCCTCATCAGGGAAACAAGTTTCTGTCCCAGGATACATTTAATAAGATCAGCACAATTCCACCCATCAGAACAGTCATCAGGAACAGCCCAGGCACAGAAGATAGTTGAGGAGAACACACAACATTTTCATCATTTATGACTCTTTTGGGCTAGACAGTTTCAACCCCTGCTCTGTTTCATTGTTCTGGTGTGATGCTTTCCTTTTTGTACATGGTTTGAGACAAACGTTATTGTGAAACTGATTCTAGTGGACAGCTGGCAGCACTAGTGGGTGAGTTCTGGCACTCTGAGACACCAGAGGAAGATTTAATGCTGGGTGGAAAACAAGCTGAGCCTTTGTGGATTTCATGGGTCCCATGAAATAAGACCATATTAGTTAGTGACCCCTATGTTAGATATCAGGTTGGGACACTTTCTATGGCTTTCATCATTTTTGTTTGCATCTTTCTAAGAGGAACTTTGAAACTGAGGAGGTTTCATGTCCTACAGAACTGTTGGAAGCCTCAACAGGAACCACTAGTTCAGTATGAGAAAAAGAAGTCCACACAAACTTGTTCCCTTCCAGTTTTGCTCCCAAGACTAATGAACCTGTGCCTTCTTTTGAGAATACCAGTTCAGATCCAGACAGCTTGTTGTGACTCAAAGGCTTTATGGGATGTAGCCAAAAAATGGGTCTTTTTTTTTCCCATGGAAGATGGTGACACTAATGTTTGTTTCTCTTGTAATCAGACAGAAAAGCAAAATATCAAATATTTTTCAGAATGGAAAGTCTGAGTTATTTTTAGCTGAAAGGATCAAGATTAGTTCATTAAGAAGCTCTATCTGATAATGTCAAACCATTCATATCTATAATTAATCTTTAATACTGGAGTAATTTTTAGAAGCTCAGAAGAGCTGAACTCTGAAACCAGGAGTCAAAATGAAAGTTGCTTTTTCAATCTCAAGTAGTATCAGTGTTTCCGTAGAAAAACTTCACCAAGATGAACTTCCCCCCAAATTCTGATTGTGCCAAACCAGCATTTTCAAAGAGAGATCTATTCTGTTAAAATAAAAAATACAATTAAAAGAAAAAAACCAGAACACAAAACCTGCCTGCCTGGCAGCCTCCACCTCTCTAAAAATAACCAAGCCAAGTCCCAGCCACCCACCTTCCCTCTCCATCACAAACACAACCTCTCACAGTTTGATTACAAACCTCAGGGCACGCTGTGGTTTCACCGCCAGCCAGAGGTCCCGGAGTTGGGCTGATTACAGGAACACCCCATGACTTGCCTACACCAGAAAGGATTTTCTCAGAAAGAATTGGCTCAGACAGCAATACCAGAGATGTGTCTTGGCAAACAGCTATGAGCGACATCGTAGAGCAGAGTAAGCTCTTTCCCCACACGGGCTGGTTTGAAGGTGGAAGCCCATTCCCGTCACACATCTGGCAGCACAGCTGTTGCTCGGAGGTATGACTTTCCCACTCTCTGCATGGAGGCAGCTGTGCCAGGAGAGCTTTCCAGTGTACATCACTGCAGTCATTCAAGGGAGCAAAGGCTTCTCTTGCTTGCAGGATTGAATTTTAAACCTTAGCTAAGAACAGTTGGGGATCTGAGCTGTGAAGTTTTCATTTGTAAGGCTGAGAGAATGCACTAGTTTAATTAAGAAACTGAATGAACTCCAAGTAAAAAAAAAGAGCATCATTTCCAGAAATTGATTTAAACACCATTTTGGACATCATTAATTATGTATTTAAGTTTAACTTGTTACTTACTGAACCCTTCATTCCTACACACAAATCACACCTCAATATTCCTCCATGCTTGAGCAACTTGGTCTAGTGGAAGGTGTCCCTGCCCGTGGCAGTGGAGTTGGAACTGGATGAGCTTTAAGGCCCTTCCAACCCAAACCATTCTAGGATTCTATGATTTAGAGTTGTGTAAAATCTCCAAAATTATTTTGATTTGACAGCTTTTACTTTCGTTTGGCACCTGCTTTTCGTGTTAGTCTGTCCTGCCATGCCTGCAGTGAGAGGACTAGAGGGAATGGCCATCAGCTGAGACAGGG
This sequence comes from Acanthisitta chloris, assembly GCF_000695815.1. Taxonomy (NCBI): domain Eukaryota; kingdom Metazoa; phylum Chordata; class Aves; order Passeriformes; family Acanthisittidae; genus Acanthisitta; species Acanthisitta chloris. Next base: position 97,468 of record NW_008656699.1, on the reverse strand, counting down.
GAGATTCAGATTAAATGTTAAGAAAAATTTTTTCACCATCAGGTGAAAAAATCCAGTTCAAGCACTGGAATAGATTTCCCAGGGAGGTGGTGGAGTCACCATCCCTAGAAGTGTTCAAGAAGCATCTGGATCTGGTGCTGGAGGCTATGGTTTAGGGTTTAGGGATTACAGCAGTGAAAGACTAACAGTTGGACTTGATGATCTTATAGGTCTCCTCCAACCTTGATGATTCTATGATTCTGTGATTCATGGGTGTGATTGACTTCAGTGAGAGGGAAAGCAAGGCGAAAAGGGAGATCCATGTCCCACACCAGGATAGGGAAGACAAGGAGAGTGCACACATGTTTCTCAGCTGCTGTACATTTACAGGGGGAGTTCTAGGCCAGGACAGAAACCAGGTAACCACTCTGTTGAAAACAAAGGTGTTTCCGGGTCAGTAAAAATTCCAGAGTTATTCCACGTTTTCTCCAGTCTTCTTTTCCACTGCAAAGACCAAAACCTGCCCCGTCAGATGCCAACCAAGCTGTTACTTGTTTTGTTTTGCAGGTTGCTAAGGAACGAGGCTGTTTTTGCTTACTTGCCTCCCTTGGGCTATTTCACAACACTCTGTAACATACACTGCTCTTTTTTGCTGCACATCTGGTTTTGATTTTAGGTTTCAGAACCCCCTCTGAAAACTGAGATATTAGTTTTTCATATCTATCATCTAGACAAAGTGCATCAGCCTGTCAGACTGAGTGCACCGGTGAGACACATTGAACCCTCTCAAGTTACCTCCCAAAAGCTATTTTCATTTGTTGTTGAGTTCAGACAGTGGAAGCAGCTCAAGGATTTTGTCTAATTTGCTGTGTGAAATTAGCTGCAACCACCATTAAATTTTAGGTATGAAATAAAACTATCCATTTTTTTAAAACATTACATGGGATATGAAACCCTCCTGCCTTGCAAATGCTAGTGAAGAGAGTGTGTGGTGGATTAATTGATGGTCACCCCAGCAGATGCTCAGTTTCTCCCAAAGCTTCTAGTCTTTCATTTTCATTGGAAGCAACTACTCCCAGAAAGCAGCTAACTAACACGGAATGGGGTTCTCCTGTCTTTGGAAAATGGTGTTGCAGGATGGCAGAACAACTCAACTTGTGCTTTGGGGCAGCTGCAAACACATCCCTTAGTCCCAGCGCTGCAGCTGGACACGGAATCACGGAATCAGTGATGTTGGAAAAGCCCTCTAAGACTAAGTCCAACCATTAACCCAGCACCATCCTGCTCACCACTAAACCATGTCCCCAGTCCACACACCTTCTGAACACTTCCAGGGATGGTGATTCTACCACTGCCCTGGGCAGACCATGCCAATGCCTGATCACCCTTTCAGTGAAGAAACTTTTCTTAATATCTAATCTAAAGCTCCCCTGATGCAACTTGAGGCCATTTCCTCATCCACATACAAACAAACTGATGGGGATAACATGTATCCCTGCTCTCCTGATCCCCCTAAACCAAGTGACCCTTACCTAAGTCCTCTCCCAAAGCTGTTCTCCATACTGCTCTCCAAAGCTCTGACAGAGAGGAGTGGGCAGAGCTAACAGTGTTGCTTTAGTCTTTACCCATCTGGTCTCAGCGTCATTTAAAGTTCCAATTAAAATTTATATCCCTAGGCTAAGGTCACTCAGAAAACTTCTGCCAAGAAATACACACATTTGACACCCTGCAGAGAAAAGAAACTGCCTCTGCTTTATTCTGATAGTTTGCTTAGTTTGCTTCTCCCACCACTCTGAGGGTTTGTCTCTGTGCCCTTCTTAAGCCACTCTGGTGACTAACTGATCCTATAAAACTGTATACTCCAGGGAATCCTCCTTTCTCAGCAGGACAGGGGGTCCAGCAGGTTTCACAGCTCCAGAGCAAGGCCAGGGTGATTCACTCTCTGGCCCTGCAGGCACTGGCCCCTGGTCCTGCCCAGCAGTGCCAGGGCCAGGGAAGTCTAGCAGCACAGCAGGGTTGAGTGACACAAGTTTTTCTGAGAATCACCAAATCTATCTGGTATTATTTATTAAAAATTACCAGTCAGGAAAGGTCTGGCACTGCATTTAGTGCTGAATGAGGTGCAGCCTGTTTGCTGCAATGCTGGGGCTACCAGAGCAGGATTCCCAGGTGGGAAGAGTGATGTGTCCCACAGGGCATCCACCTTCTTCAGCAACACCAGACCATATTGAAATCTACAACCATCACCTTACGAGCCTTAAGTGAGTATAAAATTCAAAGTCTGATTTTCATCCTTCTCCTGAGGCCTATCCCAGCAGTGTTAAACTTTCACTCTGAAAAAGTAAGTGATGCCATGGAGGTCCATATTGGGAAAAAATAAACTTGGAGGCTCCCAGATTTTTGGGAGACAAACTGCCCTTTCCTAAGCAGCAGAGTACAGGAAGATGATATGAGAGGACCACTCCACCACAGAGGGCTTGTAGATTTTTAAGACTGCACAAATACCAACAGTTGTAAATTTTAGAGACCTGCTGAGTTCTGGACATGGTGACAGTGGCTGCATCTCAAGGTACTGCCCCATTGCTGCCCAAGTTCCTTCCTGACAGGGCACTGAAGGCAGCTCAGCAGCCAAAGGGAGATACCTGAAGGACAACTGCACAGTGTGACACTGGACTTTCCATACCCCATTTTCTCCTGGACACAGAAGAAGTCAGATGAGTATGGATGTCCACTCAGGACATTGCACAGGGAGCCCAAGGTCTGGTAACCAGTGTTCCTCCTGTTTGAGACTCCCAGGAGCTGGGCCAGGGGTAACTGCTGCGGGACCTCTGTGATCCACACAACCACAGACACCGTTGTCCTGCAGTGTGGCCAAGACTGAGAGTGTATGGGACAATAAGGTGTGGAAAAACCTCAGGATGAAGCATCCAGTCAGTCTCATCATTACTCCCTCACAGCCTCTTAGGTGCTCTGGGGGAAAAAACTGAAACAAAGGAATTAAATGTGGCAAACCACAACTTTCATCTCTTTGCATCAAACCCAAACCAACCCAAAGCTTGGAGCCCTCATATCCAATTTTCCCTCACACCCCTTTTTCTTTTGGTGTGGTCAGGCTTTCCCCTCTGCCAGTTCAGCCCTGGAATGTCTCCGGCAGCTCCCTCCACCCAGCAAGAGTCCTGCCCAAAACACTGTCCTGTGCGTGAGCTCACCCTGACCTTTCAGCAAAGCACAGCCCTTCTTCCCCCTCCTGTTTGGAGAGGCTGGTGGAGCTCTGCATCATTTGCAGCTTGTTGTGTTTCACACTTAACCAATTAATATCTCTTCCCTCAAGGCAAAGCAGCACTGGGCTCACTTCAGGCAAGTGGCTCTGTCCGAGGGGTGATTGTGGGTGAAGAGAGGGTTAAGAATATCATGGAGCAGTGGGGGCATAGAAGAGCTTAGTCTGGAAGCAGTTTAAGTAACCTAAGGAGAATCTGATACAGACCAAAGACACACAAGTACAGATGCATTTAATAGAAGCCTCTGCTCGAGATCTACAGCTGAGACTCCTGCAGCAAAATGTGCTGTTTGGAACATGCTGTGCTCCAACCACGATGGCTATGGGAGGAATCAGAGCCAGTATTATGTGCTGGTGCTCTGAAGGACTGAATGTTCACTTCAGACACACGTTTGGGGGATGTATATTTATGCATAGATTTTGGGATGCAGCACATCCCATTGCGAACTTGGACAGCAGTCTGCTCTTCCATCTAAGAATTCCTCTCTTAAGAAATCCCAGTGTTGTGTAAGTAAGGGCAGAGCCCGAGGAGCTGCTCCAGCAGCTGCTGAGCCAGGTTAAGACGTTTTCACCTCCAGCCTGCCCACAGCTGTGTATCCACTGCCCCCCATTAGGGGTTACCACCCTTTTCCATGAGCCACATAACCACATCTGCGGACACTCCCAAATCTGGCTCTGTCAGAATGATCCAGTTTAGCTGAAGTACTTTTTACTAAGTTTATTGTTTGGGCTTATTTTTATTTCTCTTTTTTGAGCTAGCTCATCTTGAGATTGATAGTTTCTTGACTCAGTTCAGCTGCAACTGGAATAGCATCTCTGACCATGCTCTAAGAAAACTGTTGCAAAATTGCATGTCAGTCTCTTCAGTCAAAGCCTGTGAGGGTAATATAAAGATAATATATCAAATATTAATTTTCTAAACATTCTTTTGTCTGCTGGAAATTTAAATACTTCACAGTGGACTGATTACTGGTATGCAGCAGTCTGTGGTCTCCAATGCCTTATTTAAGGAGATCTAAGATAATCAACACTGAAGAAACCAATCACCAAAAAAACCACCCTCTTCTAGAGAATTTATAGTTTCTCTTAGGTGCAGAACTGCAGAAATCCGGCAAGTCGCTGGGGAAGCTGATCAGAGACTGTTGATGCATTTACACTATTAGTATTATTACTTTATTTCATTTTCAGTTCTTGGCATATGGGACTTAGGAGACTTGTGAAGTCAGGGCCTCGCTCAGCCCTGCCAGGAGGCAAGAAAGGTAGTTTGGGGAGACAAAAATATTTGCTTCGCTGACCTCTGTGTTTGGCTTCTAAGTAGGTTTGATTTGTATTCAGGGCTGTGCATGTGCTCTCAGGGAACACACATAACTCAGGCCAGTTGTATGAGATGGGAGTACAAAGAGGAGCCCTGCTCAGGCTCTGACATTTAGCAAGCCAAGAGATTTGAAAATACAGCCAAGTGCATTGCCTGGCTTGGCTGCACGAACCAAAACACAACCCCTCGCCACTGGAATTGATTAGAGACACATGAAAAGAAAATACATAAAATGATACATAAGGTTCTTGTAACCTCCAAGAGCTGATGCCAGAATATGCTCATTGGCTTGGTCCTGCCCTGGCTCAACACCACAACTGAGCACAGAGCTCAGCCGAGGCCACGCTCAAGTTTTCATCAGATTAACTCTTGAGCTCAGGTCAGAGCACCTTCTCGCCTGCTCAGAGAGCTCAGCCTTCCCTCAGCCCCCAGGGAAAGGAGTAGCTGACTGTGTGAATGCAGGATTTATAGCCCTTCCAGCTGGTGCAAAAGGTGCTATAGCTGCCCACAGGAGGAAAGGAAATTGAATTAAATGAGATTAGGAATCTACATGAGAGAGGAGCCAGGAGGCTGTTTATGCTAAATGCAGAGTACTCCACACAGAACCTCACAAAAAGTGTGTTCTTCCTCTGCTACAGGTCCCACTTATCCCTCAGCACAAACTGGGGGCTCTGCCTATGCATTTCTTGGTTTAATTACAGTAAATAATGGAGTTGGAAAGCTTAACCCGTGCAGACTACTACACTGATGTAAACAACCAAACACAGCAGCCACTAAAATGTTGCATGTCTTGGAAGAATATGAGTTATTAATAATATTCTTCCAATGCAAAGATTTGTGCCTTTCTATAGACTCTCACTATTCTCCAGAAAGAAACATTTTTTCTCACTTTGAAGTATTTGATATGATAGTTTGATATGATTAACATAACACTTTCAGGAAGGGCTCAAAAGCAGACATTTTACCGCATTGCATTTTACTGCAATACCAGTGAGACTCAACATTTCCCTGGAAATGAGCAGAGCTAAGATGATGTGAAGCATTTTCCAGTAAGCCTTGTGCAAGGTGTTGGAGCCTTTTTGCAATGATCATGAAGAGATCATCTGAAAAATTAATCTAGCCTTTATCCAGAGACCTCAAAATTGAGTTACCACAATTAGGCTTGCTTGTGGACAAGCACTTTCCCTTCTGAAACACCAAACCCAAGGGCTTGAGGCAAATAAAATGTTCTTGGAGGACAAGGTAACATAGCAAGAGGCAGTAATTAGTTTGCTCCATGCTGGAGAGGTTTCCAATCCCCAGAGTTTCTCAATAGTAGTCTTAGTGTCTCCAGCAGGAGTGACAATATGTGGTTGTGTTGGCCATGAAGAGCCTTCAGAACTCAACTCACAGTTTGCATTCTGCCCCTGGAAGTGTTCAAGGCCGGGTTGGATGGGGCTTGGAGCAAGTCTAGTGGAACCCCATGGCAGGGGATTGGACTAGATGATGTTCAAGGTCCATTCCAACCCAAACCATTCTGGAATTCTGTGGACAGTGAAGTACAGCATTCACGTATGTTGTATCTTCTAAGAGATATGTTGAGTAATTTACTCCTACTACAGTTACTCCTATAGCAATTTCCTTTCATGTTTCAGTAACTCCTGTGTTGTGCTAGCAGAAAGCAGGAGTTCAATAGTGCACTCAGACTTCCCATTCAATTTGAGGTTTAGTCTTTTCTAATTCAAAGACACTTCATTTGAAAGTGTTTTTGCCTTATAATAAACAGATAATAAACAGATTCTTGGTTTCCTACAATAAAGAGAGAAAAAGACTGTAAACTTCAAACTTTTAAAAGGGCACATGGGACTATTCTTTAATTTTACTCTTTGCCCGTGGAATCTATGCTCATTAAAAGTGAAAAGCTGAGCTCTGATTACTATTTGTGCTCTTAAAGTTTGCATTTCTACTCCCCAAACCAAAAGCAAAATGGGCTGATGTGCTTTCACTTTTTGTTTGTAGACTTTTTTCCCCCCTTCCTGATGTAATGCAAAGTTTGGATTTCCTACCATGCAAAGAAATGAGCAGCTAACTACATATATTTCCTTTCAGAAAAACTCTTTACAACAGCATTACACTGAAGATGTAAATACTGAAAATATTTTACAAACCATGAATTTTGGCTACTAAGGGTTGTGAAATGGCCCAAATCTGTCCTTGCTATGAATGATCCTGATGTGCTGATGGTCCAAATATGCAATTCCTTCCCTGTTAACTTTATTTTTCTATAGAAGCATAATATATAAATACTAAAAATAATGTAATTGAGTTATAGATATACATGGAGATTGAATTCATGACAGCCATCATGAGATAGTAAATAATCTAACCTGATGGGAGAGGGCAAGAAACAAGTAAATGTTTCATAGTTTCATAGTATGTTAAGGGGTTGGAATGGACCTTAAAGATCATCCAGCCTCAACCCCCTGCCCTGGGCAGGGACACCTCCCACCAGAGCAGGTTGCTCAAAGCTTCATCCAGCCTGGCTGTGAACACTGCCAGGGTTGGGGCAGCCACAGCCTCCTTGGGCAACCTCTGCCAGTGTCTCACCACCCTCACAGGAAAATACTTCTCCGTATCTAATCTAAATTTCCTTCTTTCAATTTATATCCATTACTCCTTGTCCTATCACTACAGTTCCTAACCAATAGTCCCTCTCCAGCTCCAGGAGTTTCCATGTCCTCATTCTACTGCTGGAAATGGAAATATGACATGGTGTAAAGCTGTATTTAGGAAGATGCTGAGCTTCTGTGCATCCTGCTGTTGTAATATAACAACACTAGGATTTTTTTTTTAAGCTAGGGAAGGGGTGATGGAGCCAGGACCCAAATCTTGGGGATGAACAACTTTCTGGGTCTCACTGTGGGTGTGATATCTCCATGCAGCCTCTCCTGGTGCAGTGCAGCCCCAGAGGCAGCTGCAGGTCCTGCCCAGGCAGGGCACACCCCTGATCCCAGCATGGTGTGCCAAGCTCTAAATGTCGAGCTGTCTGCTCAGAGCAAAGCCCAACCAAGCCTTGCAGTCCCTGTGCAAATCAACAGCACATGGATGAGTTTTCCCTGCATTCCCCATGGCTTTCATTCAGTGTGACTGGAGAGTTCAGAACATCCAGTGCTTTAAAGGGTGTTTGGGAATTGCTTTCTCCTACAGCTTGGAAAAAAAACTTAATTATTATTTCAGTAAAACTGTTCTTTCAAAAGTTGTTTTCATTCCTTAAGCAGAGCCATAATGATCCAGCCAACACTCTCAATGCAAACACACTTAACTCCAAATGATTTTTAGAACAAACCATTAATTTCAAGCCTTCCTGGTAATATATATTGCTGTTAAAGCAAATATTTTTCCGTAGGTTTTGAGGCTGTGTTATCAGAGTTGCAATAAATTCTGTTAGTCACATAGAAAGTCAGTAAAAATAGAAAGGCTTTGTGTGTCAAGTGAATTATTTCCGTTGGATCAAATGAATTAATCTCATCCTGATTTTCCAAGCTTAATTCTAAACATTTCTTGAAGGAACTGAAAAATATGTAAATAGGAACAATCACTTGAAATAAAAATCTGCAGTGTATGTTCTGAAAATATTGACCTGAAGTGATTGACATTATCAGAGATCTCTTTGCCTCGAGATACTGCAATGAGATGAAATCATTTCTGACAAGTTCCCGAAGAAATTTTTAGTTCAAATGAAAACATATTTCCAAAGAAAAACATGTGAGAGACAAGTCTGTATCTCACCCCTTTAGTGCAGAGTCCCTGGCGACTCATGAACAGAGAGGAGCTGTTTGCCCTGGTGCCTTTCACGGGGCTCTTTGCCCTGCTGTGACTTGCAGTCTGAATCTGCATGTTTTTGGTGCCCTGTGTCAGAGCTCAGTGGCAACCTGGGGATTTTCCTTGATTTTTTGGGTTTGTTTTTGCTCACTCTGAATGATTTGTGCTGTACATTGATGTTGCTGCTATTTGTAAACAGTGGCTTGTGAGCTGTTCCTAAAATCTAGAACAGGTTTTACCAGCAGTGTTTGGCCTTTCCTTTAGTTTTTCTTTCTCCTCTTCTGTATGTTTAGCTCCACTCAGTTCCATGTAAATGTAAGAGCAGAATAAATTTGGGAACCACACTGCTTTCAGCTGCTCCACCTCATTCTCACTCCTGAGGTTTCCAAACTGCTCCTCACAGCCAGCTACTGCAGATATGCATGAGCAGCAAACCACTGCCGCCTCCAAGGCATGTCTTGTCTGCACACTTATTTGCATCATTTTTCTTGGGACAAATCCCATGGGATAGATTCAGAGACTGTTATTTATTTTTGCAACATGGGTGTACTAAAATCAGGAAAATTCAAAATGGTTTATGAGCAATAGAAACAGGAATGAAAAGCCAAATGAATTTCACACAGAAACTCAATAGCATAAATACTTTTTGGGTTGAGATGTCCAACTTTCTCAGCCTGAGGGTTGGGGATAGTTTTGGGAGCCCTTGTGGGTTGCATGGATGAAGTGACCCATGTAGACAAAGCATCTGGCTGGATGTAAATACTGTAGGTAGGTGTCAACTTACAGTCCTGGACTAGATGATCCTCAAGGGTCCCTTCCAACTCTGGTAATTCTGTGATTCTGTGTCTTTCTAAGCTCTCCTTTAAATTAGGAAAAATCCTTCTTTAGGAAGAGTTTCTTCCCAGAAAGGGTGATTAGACACTGGAATGTGCTGCCCAGGGAGGCGGTGGAGTCACCATCCCTGGCAGTGTGTAAGGAGAGACTGGACCTGGCACTTATTGCCATGGTCCAGTTGTCATGGTGGTGTTAGGTCATAGGTTGGACTTGGTGATCTCAGAGGTCTTTTCCAGCCTAACTGATTCTGTCATTCTGTGAAAAATTCCCCTCTCCTCCAAGACAAAAGACTGGTATAAATGATGAAAGAGTAATATTTAATGATTTAAAGATTGCTGCATTAAAGATGTAATATTTGAATGTTGAGCCTCTCTCGTGCTGTATCAGCATTTCTGCTTCTATGCCAAAAACTGGAAGTGAAAAGCCATCTCGTTAGAACAACCCGAAATCAAGAAGTGTGGGGCCAGGTTGCAAAACCAGGAAAAAGAATCAGAGGGAAGTAGGTCACCAAAAAGGAGGAAGAAGATGTTTCTAAATAATGCCTGTATTTGCCTAAGTGGGCAGCAGAGTTACCAATTAACCAACCCAATAAAGGAAATCTGCATTTAACCCTGTTTCTTATGGCAGTGCAAGGAGACATCTCCTGCTTGAGTCATTGCTACCCTTCACTTTTTCTCTCCCCAAAGGTAACCATAAGAATGCTGTGAAATTCTATGGGTGAATGTTTGGCATTTAGGGGAGAGAGCTGAAGAAATGTAAGGTTATTTCACAAGAGTTTCTCAATAACAAGGTTTTTGATCTTCCCAACATTATCCAGAAATAAAACAGATATTTCTGCTCAGCTGAACCCAGCTGGCTGTGTGGAAAACATTTCCAAATCTGCCACACATCTCTATTTTTTTTTCCTGATGTCTGTTAATTTAGTTAAAACAAATCAATTAAATATCCTAATTACAACCGAAATATGTAATTATACGGCGCACTCAGCTCAGTGCATGCTGATGAGGCAATCACCACCTTCTTATTAGTCACTCTGGAAAACTAAACCCAAGTGGGAGCTGAGAAACATTTCTCTGCATCTTCAAATGAGGCACTTGATCATTCTTCGCTTGTTTCTAAACCTGAAATTCAAGCAGAAGAGGCAGAAAAAGATACAGGATCATTATAGGGTTTTTTTCTTATAGTAAAAATTGAAGAGGAATTATCATCCCTTAAGACAGATCAGCTCACTCAGAAATTAGAGGCTATTTTTAACATATATGTTAATATTTTGCCAAAAACTTTTAGTAAATTGCCATGTATTTAGAAAGACAGTCCACAGGTCTTTTAAAATGGCTTTGCTGTAACATCTACCTTCAGGTAGGCTCCCGAACAGGTAGGGCTTGATTTAAAATACTGTGAACATAGTCTGCTGCTGAGTCTTGACATCTGTAGGAGATGGAAGTGCTCAAACTGCTGATCCTCAAACCATCCTGTAGGTAAATCTTCTTTCAGAACCTGAGACACCCCCTGAAATATATTTCTGCAAGGCTCAATGTTGTTTCTTACCAGGAATGAGCAGCTCTGAACTCTTTCTACCTTGGATACATCCTGTTTGGTGATGACTCGGATGCCTCATCCCAAATCTAATTCAAACGAGGAGTGTTTTGGTGAGTGTGCTCTGCCTGCCTGAACAGAATTATTAGAGCAGCTACTTGAATGGTAATTGATAAATGCACAAAATTACAACCATTCAGACTGCAAATCAGTTAGCAAAATCCAATGGATTCAAACATTTCATTGCAGTAATGATATAAATGCATACATTTGCAGGGAGCAGCATCCAGCCTCTTGGCAGCTTTCCACTGTGTTTACTTAGAGGTGATAATGCGTTTAAAAAGCACTTGCAGCAGAATATGTATTAAGCACTACTAAACGTGCAGAGATTTATTAGCACAAGCTTTTAGACCGTCTCTGCCCTGCAGCAAACTCATTTTTATTTCTGAAAATGAAAAAAAATAATAGAGCGATACATCACTTTTAGAAACATCACTGAGGTTGGTCTGGGAGCTGTCTTAAAATCCAGTATTTCTTTGTGACAAGTGTGGGTCTGGAGCCTTTAGCCTGACTGACAGGATTGCCCAAAAATGCTGATCATATCCACAGGATGTTTCATTTGCACATTAGTGGAAAGATGGAAGTCTGGAAAACTCCCTAGGATCTCCAGAGACTAATGATCTGAGACTTTCAGCACCTTAAAGTGCCCTGATTTTCCAGGCAGCACTGAAATCCTGCCCATCTAGACAAAAATCACCTTTCACGGTGCTGCTAGCCAGGCACTGCCAATTCTTTTGGGGACTTCAACTGATGAACATCATTAATTCTCACAGCAGACGTGAGCAAAGACAGCAAGGAAAGATTTGCAGGTATTTAAAATTATTTGCAGAATTGTCCAATTGGCATCTTCAGGCCAGAGTGCTTGCAGAAGGAAGTATCCTAAATACTGAATATAGATCTCAGGATAAACCATGAGCTGGATATGTGCCTGCATCATTAGCTTCACAGAAGAGAGATCCACAAAAGAACTTGGAAAGTAAATGGGAGGCAGGACTGGGACTTTGAGCTGGAATAAAGCAATGTGATTGAGATGGTTGGTCAAACAACTGTGGGAATTGTGTGGCACAGCTTGGGATGGACTCCCATCTCTTCAGCAACACTACAGCAATCATTAGTTGTGGCTGAAGAACTGAATCACAGTAAACTCACCCACTGTGAAAAGTTCACATGCTCCATATCCACCTGTCAAAGCTCCTAAATGCACCTGGACCTTAAACACAAAGCTCAGTGCTTTCACTTCCATATGAAGGAAGGGTGGAATTTCTTGTCACCCAGCAATAGCACAAGGCACAGCATTCATGTCCCAGGTCCTGTGTCAGGGCTCTCTCTGAAGGCCACTATGCCTTCCTAATTAGTGCTTTTAGTAAGAAACAATGGAAATTAGTGAAGATTTTGCCATATGAACCTTCTCCCTTCCCACCAAGATCAGAGATGCTGGCACTGAGATCCTGCATTCCGCAGTCAGCACAACTTCTTCAGGCTGCCATGGTCAAATTCCGACTGTCTCATGCCTGGTGCAGTCAGGAACACAGAGTGCATGTGTAAACATGGCCCAGCTGATCTGCTGCAGATATACACGTCCTGCCCTTGGGTTTTGGGGCTACACTGACAGGGCAGGCACCTCCTCTCGGCTGGGACATGTTCTGAATGGCTGAGCTGCAACGAGCAGATGACAGAGATTTGTCTCCATTTTAATGCTTTTCTGGCCAAAATTCTCTCTAGAGTTCAACTCATCAAGGTCTTTAAATACAACAGAGTGCAGAATTTGGCTCAGGAAGTGTTTCCCCATTTTATTCCCTACAGCTTTTCATTACCACCTTCTAAATCTGTAACGAAACCAGGAGTGTTTTTACAGTCCTCTGTGTGAGAGTGTTGCTAATAAGTAGCTCCATTAAAAATAGTAAACATAAATCATTTATTCACTTTATGCATTTCTAAGTCCACTTGAGAATATTTTTGGCTGAGCCAAGGCACAAGTAAGGGTGTTAATTATTATCTTACTAGAGCAATCAGTTAATAAGGCAGTTAGGAGAGATGTTTGTTAGGAGGTTCTGGGGTGCCTGGAGGCTACTGAAGTCATTGTCTGGGATAGAACAGGACCGCCGGAGCTCACAGGAGTCTGGTGGCACTAACCCAAAGCCCTCGAGGCCTCTGTCTGCCAATTAGCTGAGAGGAGAGAGCAGACACCAGGTCTGAGCAGGGGAGCTGTAAACAAGCAGGTAGGAACTCCTGGCGCAGGCTGCAGTGGAGCAGAACAGTGTCTGGGGCCCCTGGGAGGAGGCTGGCAGGGCCCAGCGATGGGGAGGGAGGTGGAGATGGAGAGGGCAGTGGGTTTAGTTTCCTTCTGCTCCCCCAAAACAGCAGCAGAATTTTTGGGCTCTGCTGTCTCCTCAGGCCAAGAAATAAGGCTCTGCACCACTTACAAAGCTGAGCACCTTCGTGGAGCTCTGCTCTCCGTGCTCGCCTGTTCATACTGTATGAGGACCCCAAACTCTTTTGGTCTCCTCCAGGAGAGAATAACTCCTTTATTCCCTCTCCTGCTGCACCAGGAATGGATGGACCAATGTTGTACTGATCAAACCCATTGACTCTCTGACCATGGCCAGATGGCCTTTGTTTCCACCATACTTCCAGAGAGATTGATGCACAAACCACTCTGGAAACTTGTGCTTCAAACCACAGGCCAAGCACAGAATGTGTTATCAGGTTAAATGCTAAAGGTTCAAGAAGAACAGCACACAGGGGCATGTTGCTCCTCTCCTGCCTGTTCACTGCTCAGTAACTTCGATTCTCCACTCACCACTGCAGCAGTGGGTGACAAGAGCTAAACACCAGCATTAGTGACTTGCAGGAAGGAGGTTATCCCAGTCTCCCGAAACCAAAGAAAAACCACAGCTGTCTGCCCTCAGCCTAGGGTGTGTCAAGGAACCTGTCCACAAGGGAAGTGTTTCTGGTTATGAATTATATACTGCAACATCCCTGTGGCCCTGTTAGGGATGCACTCTGGGGGTAGCCTGTTCCAGGAGCTAAATTCTCCCTGTGGGATGGAAGAAATATTAGATGAGTTGCTGAGAAGGGAGGGGAAGAAGCCACTTTCTGATGTACTTCAAATACAAATCATCTGACTCCTTCTGTGCAACATCCACAGGGGATGATCTGTGACTTCAAAACACTTTAACTGATTTGCAGCATAGAAATAATTTTTAAAATGCAGCTCCTTTTGCTTGTACTCCCTGCCAGCCCTCAAAACAGGACTGCAGGAGAGAGATCCCATTTCACTTGCACAAGGGAGACACACTTAATACTTGAGACGAAACAGTCCAAGAACATATCACAGATCTATCCTACAGTTTGGGACAATACCTGAGTAGAGGACTGTTCCTTGTCAGTGAGGGAAATACTGTCATTCCCATTCTGCAGATGGTAAATTGAGACAGAACAGGTTGCATATCCAAGGACACAGGAAAATCTGTAATCAGACTGAAAAATGAACCGAGATCTCCTGACTTCATCCAGTGGGATTGTTGTTGGGCAGATTATTTTCTTCTCTCAGGAGATTCAGTAAAGCTTTCAACCAATCTAGCATGAACAGCCCAGAGCTGACACTGTCTCTGGGAGCTTTTCCTCCATGGGAAGAATGTAGATGGAAAATAAATATTAGATACATTTAATTCATTATTTAATATTCTGTCAGGTTTTATGCTGGAATGGCTTTCTCAGGAGGACAACCTTGGCCAGCAAGAGCATCTCTCTGCCAGAGAAACTCCTCCTTACCACAGACAGGGAGACATTTCAGAACTATTATACTGTAGAGTTCAATTGACACTTCAGAAGATGACTTGGCTTTTAAAGAGATTAACTTGATTCCTTCCCATAAATACAGTAGCTCCCCAACTATGCCTCATTGAGAAAACTTCATCTGACAAGAGTTGTGAATTATAACCAGGATAAAATGTTTCATTAAAATCCAGATAAAGGAACTTAGGAAATATAGGGGGTTTATATGGATAAAACCAATTTTGCTGCAAAAGCAAATCCTTAGCCATTTTTCAGGTCAGTAAGTTGCAGCCTGGGTGTTATAAATCCATCATCAATGTTTTCTTACAGCTATAGTAGCTGACACATCTGAATCACTGGGAGCTAAAAGCATGCCAGGAGAAATGAGCACCATCAAAACACATCAGGAGGAGATGTATAGCCACTGCTCCTCTAATGTACCTGACTGCTGACAGAACAATATTGCTTTGCCTTCCTGAGAGTGCCCCTGTGTAAGAACGAGTTCATCATGAACAAATGCCTGTCCATGAAGGAATTGATTTCAGTGTATCAATTAAAAATTAGCCCCAGGATCACTAGAGGGATGGTTTTAAGCATAATTAATGCAAAAAGCTTAATAGCATTCTTACTTGAGGCTCAATCAAGTATCTCTGGTGTCAGTGTATATCCAGCACTCTCTACTTCCAGGGGAGTGTAAGTGACTTCTTCTTGCACTGATCCATTAAAGAAGTTGTAAAATCTTGATCATATCCATGTCATATGCGTTAGTTTAGAATAGAACTGCCCAGAAAATTAGCCCTCCCTCCCCCCGAAAACATTACCATTTCATTAAAAAAAAAGATGTTAAGGATTAAGCAAATACTTGTGGATAAAAATCATCTCCAAGCTTTTGTTTTCCTGGTGAAAAATGCCTGTGAAAAAGGAGCTTCTTCCTCACCAAGGTCAAAAGTTATGTTTGTGTCTGGATTCAAGTAAACAACAGATTTGTCAGTCACATTTTGATCAGGAGCATTATTTGCCCTTGATGATAATACAAATTAATTTACAAGGAAAATGAAGTGGTAACTTTAATCTGTGAAGGAAGGCAGTCCAAGGGATTCTGCTGTGCAATCAGTAAGTGTAGGATTCTTTTGCTTCTGGAAAAATCCATATCAGGGACAAGAGCTTCAAACATGTCTTGTGAGCTGAAATACCCTAAAATGGAGGTATCAAGATCTTGTGGGTTTGAATTAGTGTCATGTAAGTAATGAAGTCAGAAGAAGTTGTGTCAATGACTTCTGCAAGAATGACTAAAATTCAGTATTTATTTTTATTTTTCCATATACAATCTGGACAGTACCGTAAGAATCCTAAGGAATCTGGTGCTTCAAAATCTAAATTTTACAATTTTTTTTAAACATATATATATATGTGTGTGTGTGTGTGTGTGTATATATATATATATATCTGTGGGACTGTTTAGCCTGGAGAAGAGGAGGCTCAGGGGAGACCTTATCACCCTCTGCAACTCCCTGACAGGAGGTTGGAGTCAGGTGGGGGTTGGTCTCTTCTCCCAGGCAACCAGCAGCAGGACAAGAGGGCACAGACTCAAGCTGTGCCAGGGGAGGGTTAGGTTGGATATTAGAAAGAGATTTTTTATGGAGAGAGTGATCAGGCATTGGAATGGGCTGCCCAGGGAGGTGGTGGATTCACTATCCCTGGAGGTTTTCAGGATGGGACTGGATGTGGCACTTAGTGCCATGGTCTAGTAACCACGGTAGGGTTGGACTCGATGATCTTGGAGGTCTTTTCCAACCTGGCTGATTCTATGATTCTTTGATTCTATTTTGAAGACATTCTACCACTCTAAATGCATTCCGATTTCAAGTATAGGAAACCACCATAGTTTCAAAACCAAAACATCTGAAGAAAAATTGGGGTTATTTTTTTAAAAATATATTTGTGACTTAATGTTAAGTGATGATGTTTGAAGAAACCTGGAATGGTATTAATCATTTAAATTACTCATGGATTTCAATACCAATGTACTGAGAGATGAATGTGTGTCTACCGGTCATGTTAACCTGCCTTCACCAAAACATAATATTTCATGTGAGAAAATGAAACGCTAGAAAAATGAATCATTACCTTCTAAATCTAAGCTAAGATCTTTAAAAACTGAAATGATGGAAGATTTTTAAAAGTAATTTTGAATATTTTCCCTCCATTTGTAATCCTTGATTTTTCTAAGTATTAAGAAATGCCTCACCATAGCTGAGCAAAATAACACTGAAAAGTCAGTGCCTGGTTACTCAGTCCTTGACCTGGGACCTCACAGCCCTGTGCAGCATCAGGGACTGTCACAGCAGGAAACAGGAGGGTGAGTTTGCAATGCTCAGTACACTGGAGCTAAACTAGTTGTAAACCTTGTTGATAAGGCTTGGGACTCAGCTCCTCACTCCTACAAACCTGCAACAGGAGCAGCAGGAGGGACACAAAGGCATCTCCAGTGTTCCAATATTCTCCTTAGTTGCTGCATCAGTTTGAGCAGCTGTAGTTTATAGGAGGAATAGGAAGCACTAATCTGCTTTGCAGCCACAGCTCCCATTTCTTGCGTTCCACCCAGTGCCATTATTTAGAGATTGGCTTGTGCAACTTCTCTGTTTATTGCTGCTTTGTTTTTCCTTTTGTTGCAAGAATGAAGCTGACAGCTGAACACGTGTACCTACATTATGAAATCACGCTTAACAAGAGAAAACTAATTAAGATGTTACACTCTTGGCCCATGCCCTGAATGCTGACAGCAACGCCCCACGACTGCACTGCCCTGAGAGGGACCAAGATGCCATGGCAGATGTGAGACTCAGGAGCTGATGCTGACACAGGCAAGTGCCTTTCTAGCCCATAGACTGCAAGAAAATCTTCCTGGCAGGGTCAGAGCCACCACCACCTCCTCTCTGCCCAAAATGCAGGTTGCACACAATAGGGAGCACAGAAACACATCACTTCTCACATCCATTTGGAACAAAGCAACCCTGAAGGCATAGTGACAGAAACTCTGGTGTGAAAGTGCTCGAATTCAGCTGGTCACAGCTGACACTTCCTCTGGGCTCCTCAGCCTCAGAGTTTAGGGTTTGGTACACCAAAGGTGGAGTCAGTCTCCTCCACACCCTGGGTGGGTTGGCAGGTGACCTGGAGCAGAGTCAGCAGGACTCGGTGCCTCCCAGCACATTTCCAGTGCTTCCCGCAAAGGGGTCTCAGCTGAAGGGCTCAGAACCCACTACGTTATTCCAAGAGGATTACATTATTCCTGCTACAATAGGAATAAAAAACATTCTGTATTGTAACATGAAAACAGTGTAGCCTACACCCTGGGTGGGTTGGCAGGTGACCTGGAGCAGAGTCAGCAGGACTCGGTGCCTCCCAGCACATTTCCAGTGCTTCCCGCAAAGGGGTCTCAGCTGAAGGGCTCAGAACCCACTACGTTATTCCAAGAGGATTACATTATTCCTGCTACAATAGGAATAAAAAACATTCTGTATTGTAACATGAAAACAGTGTAGCCTTTTTGCACAGCAAACCAGCCACAA